>NC_071472.1:4877500-4925000 GCF_028500815.1 Rissa tridactyla | reverse complement strand
GGTTCAAAGTCAAAAGGCCAGGTCTAGTCTTATTCAAATGATATAATGAACAGTCTTCAAATCTAAATCTCCCTTGGGGAGATGCTGTTTACTTTTTTTTTTTTCCTAAATGTTAGAAGGGGGGGAAAAAAAAAAGGAAGAATAAAATGTATGCTTTTCTTTGATTACTAAAAATATCGAATCCTTTTAACCCCTTCATACAGGTCATCTGAGAAATGAACTTCCTTGCTTCCTTCTTTTGCTGGAGGTTAATATACTAAAGGTTAGGCAGAGCAGAGCAAAAATACCAGAATGAATATGCAAAAAAATGATCTCCAGCGTATTTTAAAAGTCTCTTTTTAAGCATATAAATTTACAGCTTAACCACCTAAAACACGTCTGCAGTTTTCACCCTCCCCGGGATCTCTCCTGGAGTACCGACAAGGGGCCCGATCCCACCTCTTAGTGGTAATGCCCCGGGCACCGTTCACAGGGAGCGAAGGCAGAGTGTATTTGAGACCTTCGGTGGGAATTTTCCCTGGGGAAAATGGACAGCAGATGAATAAACGTGTCAGGATACAGCCCCGACTTTGCGATTGTTCTGTGACGGTTCCTGTTTCGCATCCTAATTTTCGTAAGAGGTGAAATCTGAGGAATTCCTTGCCACCTCATCCCTGTGCATCCTTCCGCCCTGCCGCAGGGTCCCAAATCACCGTCCATCCCCAGGTCCTCACCCGACACATCAGTTTGGAGAACATGGGTGAGGACCAGAGGGGTGTCAATGGAAGCCACCCTCGGCACCGGCGGTGGGGGGAAGAGGAGGCTGGGAAGCAGAGGGGAGCGGGGATTTCGGGAGCTGGCAGCGATGCCTTGTCATGCTTCAAAAACAAGTCACGATGGGCCACTGCTATGGTAGGGCAGCGCACTATTGCTAAGTCACCTCTTTGGCCAAAAGAGAACAGGGGCAAAAAGCCTATATATAAAATAAACAAGATTCCCCATTTCAAGAACATACATATTCACACACCAATAGGTTCAAGAAATGAAATTAAATTAGAAATAGTGACCTTATGGATACTGCTGCAGTATCTGAAGGCAATTTTTGAAAGCGTGAGCAACTATTTATGTTGCTCTGGAAAGGCGTGCAGGTCAAGCATCGTAGCGCAGTCTCTCTGCTGGCTTTAACTGCTGTTGGGGAGGTGCGTTACGGCCTCGAGTTGTGCATTTGCGGAGAAAATATCACACCGTCCAGATGCTCAAGTCTGCTCTTTCCGTGCAGAAAACCCGGCGCAAGGCTGTAACGGTGTATGAAATACCAGGAAAAAGCTCAGCGTTTTTTTCCGAGGCTTGGTAGAAGTTAGCGACGAAGCACAACCATTTCAGTCGGGATCAGACTATCCATTAGCTATCAAAGTCCAAAGTCTAATTAACCCCCAAAATCGCCTGACAAAGATCATCATTCCTCTTTGATGCCGCCTAACCGGTTGTCTGTACGCCGGGCGCGCAGTACCTAAGTCAGAGGCTGCTTTGTTATAATTAGGGCAGCGAATTTTGTTTTCCGTTTGGTACTTGCTGTTACATATTGCACGTAATGTATGGCACTGTTAAGGGAAAAAAATTGGAGTCAAAGTGCCTGGAAAGTTAGGTCTGCTCTGTAGCACTGTGAGATTGTTGACATCTGCCGAGGTTGGAGAGCTCAGTAAGCAGGAAATGGGGTGTCACTCTGAGTGGTAGTTTACCATTATCCTGGCATCCTAATGAAGTGTCTGCAGTGCACAGAGCTTCTGGATGGCATCTTAACGCACGGCTAAGCAAAAGCACTTCTCTCCTTGTCACTGTCATCCATCTGCCTGCACCCTACTGTAGCCAATGGGATGGAACCATGCTACAATGTGCTATAAGCCATTTAGAGTTGCACATTGCATAATCAGTCCCATCAAATATGTAAAAAATGACTATTATTGGTTATTTCCCTCAAACTCCGGCACCTGGAGTTTGATGCATTAAAGTTCAACTTTTGTGAGTGCTGTTTTTTCCCATTAATTCCACATATATTTTTGGTAAATGGGACCGAGTTGCAAACTCATTGTCTTGGGTCTTGCTAATGGATCTCAAAAGTTGTATGAATATTCATTGCAAACTCCACTTTATATCACATAGGATGAATTTATCAATTGCCCATATAGAGAGGTTTCACGCAATTCTCATTTTCTTTTGCAACATCTATTTCTGAGGCATGAATAAAAACTAAAATCAATTCAGATCACAAATTGGTTGTTTTCCTTATAGCAAACGTTAGTTAGTTTGAATGCTTCTTATAGATTTTTTTTTAAAACAAGAAAATATTTTACAGTATCTCTTCACGAGACGATTGCCATAGTGTACCGCAAGTGATTAAAATTGGGACTTTAATGTTCCATACAGTAATATTAAAATATCCTGACATTAGACACAATACAAATAATTTATCTATATATTTATACGTAAAAATCTGTGTGTTTTAGCCAGCGTGACTTCCAGAATGTGAAGACTTCCCGAATGAAAGCAGAGGTTTGGGCAGTTGGCGTCTCTGAAACAATAATCGAGCCAACGGAGCACTCTCTTTTAAGCAAGTTTTCATTCCCTGATAACACCAAAGCTATCAAGGACTGGGGTTAAGCATCGTGTGACAGGGCAAGCTTCTAAAATGGGCGAGAGCGAGATGAATTGGCTAAGTCGGGTGTTTATTTATACAAACAAGAGGGCAGAACATAATTTAGTTGCATCAGGAATTTTTCACAGACATTAAAACTATAGCAAACATAACAGCGGGGATGCTTGCACAGCAGCACAGTGGGGAAGCTCACAGAGCGTCTGCCCACACTACGGCTGGCTGTAGCCAGCGCCATAAGTCTCACAATTTCATTAGCACTCGAAAATCCACCTAACCCACTCAGTTCTGATTAAAAAAAAAAAAAAAACAAACAAACAAAAAAAAAAAACACCAGCAAACCCCCCCCCCAAATAAACAATCTACAAAAAAGCCCCCGACAAGACCTGCCTTTCTCTCGGCAGCTGAATCAGTCGCGAATTGTCGGAAAAAGTCTTGGCAGACAGCTTTTGCTGTAGCAACAGTGTGTGACGTTTTAACCACAGCAGAAATCTTATCCAAAAAAGCAAAACAAGGTGAGAAGAGCCATGTAAGAAAACCAGAGAAAACCATGCTTAAAAAAAACCCCAACAAAACAACAAAACCTAGATTAGGTGGCTGATCAATAGTGTGATATATTTCACGCAGAATCATAAATCACTGCTTTTTTCGGCAGTTCAGCTGTGAGGCTCGAGAGCATAAAAAGAAACCATGGCTCGTGATAAAATTAGGCATTAATGTGAGCCATAAATGCCATTTAACATTAAACATGCACAAGCCACCGCAGTGCCTGGTGAAGGGAAATGGGCGCTATAGTAAAACTATACCAAGTAAGTCGGACATGAATAATGCAGCGGGGCTGAGGAGGGTCACGGGTCAGACGCCGGTACCTTACAAAATAATGAATGCGCGTCAGGTTAGAGACATACATCCCTTCCGAGCAAACGTGAGTTATTGGAGATAAACCTTGGACTTCCTGTTCTGAAACAAAGTGGCTTGTTGTAAACATCTACGTCCATTTAAAATTAATGATTAAAAGAAAGATTCGGTGGGATTTGCTTAAGTATTCTTTATGGACACGAGTGCTAAAGGTTACTTTCTTCACTCATTTTTACCCAGCCACTGTTAATGTTACAGACACATCATGTTTTCCTCTCTGCTCAAATGTTTATCCAAAACTCATTTACAAAAGAGCTTATATAATATTAAGTGGGTTTTTTTCAATGCATTCTTCATTTAAATGTAAACAAGAGAGCATCTCCACAGTTTTGCTCTGTTTAAAGGGAGACAGCCTTATTTTTAAAGACAGAACCCAAATTCTAAATACACGTTCTATGAAAATATTACATGGAAAACCACCTGCAATTCACTTTGGAGTATCTTGATCTGCTGAAATTATCACCTACATCTTCCATATTTTGCCCCAAAAAATGCAAAAAGGTTTAACAGTCCTCTCATTCTTTGATACACATGATTATGACGGCTCTTTTCCTTCTGAAATCTTCAGAGAGTCTAACTTTCCAAATGGGAATCTTTTCCCCAGAATTTCACAACAGAAAGATTATAATGAGAAATAATACTATTTAATTTTATCGAAATCGGTCTGCTTCATTTTCTAGACTTAGCTGGAGGATTTAACAGCTGTTCAGCGTGTTTTCCTTTCTTTGCACCCCATATTGCCAGGCCTCATAATACAGCCTAAAGAGGGAGACACCTTCTCCACAGCTATTTGTACGAACCCGTGTTTAAGGATTTCTTCCCTCTATTTGAGCATGGTAAAGAGAAAACCTCAAAAAAAAAAAAAAATTAAAAAATCTTCCTACTTAGGAATCTGAAAGGGGAAAATTTCTAGGAAAGTGGAACTCAAGGCTTTACAGAAAGAAAGCAAATACATAGGTACTGCAAATGAAACATAAGATCTTGCATCTGATCTGTTAAATATTCCATCAACAAGGTCAAGAGTAAAGACAAGCCCAGCCACAAAAACTGAAGCGAGAGTAAGCTTTAATAAAAAAAATGAACAGTTTATCCTCTTCAGCTTCTCAAGTGGAAAAACAAATTCTTTTATACCAGAGAAAAATCAAGCGCGTATCTAGCATTTAAAAAACCACCAGTATCAACCATTTTAATGAAAGAGTACCCAATATTTTCATGGAACTATAAAAGGGAGCGAGACTAAGTGTTATGGCAAAAAGCCTGGGCTCAGCAGCTTTGTGTGGGAAATGGTGAAATGTGACTGTGATTTATAATGAGAAAAGGTATCTACAACATACAATTTTCTACCTAGCTGCAAATAATAATTCATAGTGATGTCCCTTCCAGATAAAATACCTTTGCAATGTAGGACTCATGTGGTAAAATGATCATGATAAATGTCAGACCAGTGCAGGTAACGGCTTTACAAACCATTAAGATTAGCTGGCTCTTTTTTTTTGATGATAACAGTAACCATGCTGTGACTCTATGTGGTAATAATATCTCAGTACTGATAAATGCCAGAGCCAGGCAGAGGTGTTTATCATTCCCAGCTCAGAAATGCTGACTAAAGTTACCACATGTTGCCTGGTTTTTCTTCTTTTACAATAGACTAGCAATTAACAAATAGGCCAATTCACCAAATAATTTTCATGCAAAATTTCTACGGGTTCTGTGCTCTAGCGCCTACCTAAAGCTCTCTTCTGTCTGTCAGTACTGATGGCTTTGGAACAGTAAACCCTACAATAAAGCTTTCCTGCCCTTCCCATGCTCGCAATAAATAATTTCTTTGTAAATTAATATTGCTCTTTTGAGTTTATTATTTTTAGTTTGCTATTCTTACAAATATACTTTAGGAGGAAGCGCAGCCTCTTTACCGGAGCTGTTTCGGTAGGGAAGGCGGTTACCAAGCCGGTATCTGTGTTAATCAACGCAGAGCAGAGACACTTCCTTCAAGAGAGCACGATAAAATTTTACTGTACGGCATTTCCTTGCAAACATTCTGCAACGGACAAACAGCGAGCCTTTCCTTCCGTCGAGTCTTTCCCTACCTCGGTCCTTCAGTTCCACTCAAGCCCACTGAATTCTCAGGAGAAAAGAAAATTAAAAAATAAACCAGCGGAGACGCGTTATTTGAGAAGTTGCGGTACGGCCAGGGCAGCCCCACTCTAACTATAACTTATCTAGTAAGATCACAGCACGTAGGCACGCCAGGCAGCACAAATAAAAAGCCCACAGAATTTGTACTCCCTTCCTACAATAAATTCTGCAAATTTTGTATCTTTTTCGTTTGTAGCTGCCATCAGCTTTCCGCTGGACGGATCATGCACAGAACAAAACCAAGCAGCGCTAATGGCTCGTGGCAGGAAACACCAAGGGGTGACTGGGTTGCCAGGCTGGGGGAGTTTGTGCTCTTCGGGAGTTAAAGGGTCTGCATAGGTCAAACCAGAACAAGACTAAAACACGCAGAAAGCGTATTCTTCATTTGTGTATAATTTCATTATCCCTATTGTTAATTGCGTGGCTTCCTATGGAATAAATCCATGTGAAAGTTTGGAGGTTTTTAACTGGAAAAGAATACTTATGCATTGACTACTTTGAGCTCTTGCATGTCTATGTAAATGTTCGAATTATAAACGATATAGGTATATACATCTATATCTGCGTGTATGAAGTATTAATCTCAACAGGAATTAGGAACACATGCTGAGGAAAGGACATTATCCTAGCAACTTTAATTTTTATATTCAGTTCGTTTGCAGGAGATTTTTGCTTGAAACTGGTTTTTTTTGGTGGAAGCTTTGAATCAAAGCACTCGTCGCCACGTATGCTTATGCAGCACCTCCTGCAACTGGGATTCCATCCTGATTGAGATCTCTGGGTGCTAGGGTAATACGAATATTAAAAAGGAACATACACGAAGAATGATAGGTGATAATTAAATCATAGATGATAAGATCAGAAAAGTATTCTCAGGTTATCTAGGGCATGTAACATGCAAGATGTTTTCCCTACGTCAGACCTACTGGTACCTTATCTAATCTGTTCCTAAACGAAAGCACAGTTGTACATGACTTTGCTTTAGTTGCAACATCTTACACAAATCGATGAAATTATCAAGTCAAACCTTTCCCCCGAAACTATGAATCATGCATCATCAACAGGAAGGTATGTCTTAACAAAAAGGATAGCAATGTTCTTATCACCTCAAAAGAGATAAAACCCCGTAGTGCTGCTTTCTTTATTACTAATTGTAACTCTGAAATACAAATTGTTTCCTACAGAAATTACAGCTGTGAGACTTTACAGGTGTTAGAAAAGAGCTACGCTAGAATAGCTTCTCGATATAATTGATCACCAATGACTAAAAAGAATAGCAAATCATGTCGTATTTTCAAACATGGTGGGGTGTAACGCTAAGGACAGAGATTCAGGAATGCAGCTGATTAAACTAAGATGAGAAAAAAAAGGACAACAAGGACTACCCGGGAAGTGCATCCATCACAGTAACTGCACCACTGGACAAATGCAATTCCAAAGTGGAATTCCACAGAAGATGTGGGTCCCTTCCTATGTGGAGGTACTTTAGCTTAGGATGACGGTCTAGTAGTCTAATAAAATAAATGAAAAAGATAAGAATATAATTCTGTGGACCAGAAAATGCTTTCTTAACGTTAAGAAAGAATTTTTAATCCTTGTAAATTACTCTTGTTCTCTATTAAGGTGACAGAAGGTATGACATATTCTGTTTTTAACCATATGTTAACGATGGCTTTTCTTGTTTAGGTACCAGATACGCCACTGGGCAAAGTAATGTCCCAATATGACACTCAGGTGGTTATTTTATCTTTTTGTTCTTTTCCCCCTTAGAGATCCAGGACAACGCCACTCGCATCAAATCCATAAGGAGCCTGGTAAAAAAGCTCCCAAAACCAAACTATGACACAATGAAAATCCTCTTTGAACATCTACAGAAGTAAGTAGAACCATGGTACTAACAGATCGATAATTTTAAAAGGAATCGGTGTGTGGTGTCCAAATCCTATTGGAAATGTCATCCAAAATACCAAAGACAATTACGTTCTTTGGCAAAACTAAGGATGATTTATGGTATCTATGTATATCCTAACTCATGCTCAAGAAATCAGTATGTCCAAGCAAAAGCACGAATTTTTCCTCTCCTAGAAAACAAAACAGTTCTGTTTCCTTCATTCCTTCAATGCAGTCAGACATATGAGGATTACTATGCTACAGGTATATTGAATTGGGCAAACACAACGTGTTCCAGTACTGCATTTGTCCAGTTTATTTTGACTTTCTCCAACAATAGACCTTTTGATCACCATATTTTCACCATTGAGATCCCTGCCATTCAAACTCCGTTATTGAGGCACGTAATGATAGAAATAACCTCACTCAAGAAAATACATTACCAGCTCTTGTACCTCACGAGGAAGCTTGTGACAACACAGAACCTCAAAGAAACATTGAGAAGAGATTTAGAAGGGCATTTTTGCGCTCCTAATGTTGCTGAGATACCACAGAGGCAGAAAAATGACACTGTGAGGCTCCACCTTATCAACCCTCTGTGGTTTCCTCACCCATTGAGCTGCATTTGCAAGAGATGTCAGCCCACAAAGTCAACCCAGGTTCTCATATTCAGCTTGGGTTTTCTTCTCGTGTTTCATGGCATTAACAGTAAAAATATATGCAGACGACAGGCTCACTCAGAAACCAACCTGCAGCTGTATGACTTGCAGAATGACCGGGCAGAAGCGGTAGACCTCAAGATAGGGGCACATGAAGGGCAGGATTTTGTTCCTCCCTGGGTATCTCTGCTGCTATTGGGACTAACAGGTACCATTTTGCACAGTCACTATTCAAACAATCCTTAAAATTGAAGGGACTAAGTAGGACGTAGTGCCCCATGGGAGCCCTGTGCACAGAGGAGTAGTTCATCCCAGGAGTGATATAACAACCCCAGTGAGCGAGTAACAAAGACTCCAAATAAAAGACCGCTCGGCGCTTATAAGGAACGATGCCTTTGTACCGATCATTTCTGCTGCATTCTCCTGGCATATATGAGAGATGTAGATCCTTTATCTTGTTTTGCAGCTTCCAGTGGAAACTGCAAAATGAAGTCCATATAGTTGTGGGAATGTCCCCATTTCATTAAGTGTGGAAGGATGTGAAACAGCCCATAAAATGACTGAGTTTGGCCTTGCAGAAAAACAGTTTTCTATGTATTCATCTGACGTACCGTGTGCGCACGTTCTCTCCTTCAGCGGGTTATCTAGAGAAGGATGATAATTTATTACTGTCAATGGAAGAATAATAAGGGAAATTATTTCCTGGGAAGAACCTGAGTGCAAGAAGTGGGTACACGCTGTCAGCACAGATATGCCATATACTAAATTTACTGCACCATATGTGGCATTGATCCTAACCTGAAGAAAGTTTTGTTACCACGTCTTAGGGGAGAGATATCAGGTATACGCAATAAGTCTTTGATCTCATAGTAAAATCACTTGATTGAGACTCAGGAGACGTGGGTTCAGTTCTTGGCTTTGACCGGATGTTCTGGGTGACCTTGGGTAAATCACTTAATCTCTCTGTGCCTTGGTTCCTTGTTTACAAAATGATGATAATACTTCCTTTGTCTGCCTTGGCTTTTTACAGCATAATCTGTTTGGGACAGCAATTGTTTCCCGCTGTGTATGTGCAGAATAACTGGCAAAACTGTACCAATATTGGTGTTTTTGGAGAAAAGGAAAAAAAAAAACAAAACAAAACACTAAAATAGAGGATAAAATAGCAATGCTTTGCAATGCGTATGTACAGAATACCAGGGTTGACTGCAACTCTACAGGTATGGTGGGAAGGTGGGTGTACTGTCCAAATTAGCCCATGCTCTTACCCAAGTGTCACTGCAGAAGGCATGGTGAATCTAGAGGCATAGTGATGCAATCCTGTGGCACAGGCATGGAAGGCAGGAAAATGGAGATATTTGAGCTATTTGGGGGGCTGAGAATTATGGGAGCGATCATCTGAGTCTCTCTGCAGAGGCTCAGCCTTCTCTGCCACACAAGCACATCCCCAAGGAAGGACAGGACTACTCCATAAGCTTTGCTCCATTGATAAGGAAGCAGTGGCAGAATAGATATTGAAAACACGAAAACGCAGTTTTTACCTGGTTTGTTCTCTTGAACTTGTCAGCCCAAAAGACAGGGGCCAGTCAGAGTGGCCTCATGGCTCCGTAAATGAGAAAAAAGAAACATCCATACATTGTACAGAACAACACGATGTATATATTATGCAAATATAGGCTGTGTGTGTTTGTTTAAATTAACCTAGGAAACAAGACTAGTTTGTAGAGGTTAAAAAGCGTAGAATTATATCGCTTTTAGGTAGGCTCTTGAGAAGAGGGGTGCCAATGTGCACGCGGTGCCAACCGCACCGCTGGCTTGCACCTTGTGCCACCCTCCTCAAACGCAGGTTTTGCTCAGCGTAAATCACAGGGAATTCGAAAGTGGTTGATTACTTGGAAAAAATAAGTAAACTAGTTTGGCTTGAGGCGTATCACTGCGCTTTCTGTATTTGCTGGTGGAGGCGGCTCCCCTTGCCCAATGTTGAACTGAGCGTTAAGAGTTTTCTGATGGGGAGAAGCTAAAGGACGGCAGTTATGCTGTTTCTGTGGCATTCCCCTCTTTCTCCTACCCCTTTCTTTCCACTCTATCAGACAAACAGAAGAACAGGGCTATGCAGACCTGGGCCATGGGACTGTGTAAGCCTGGGGCTTCTGCGCATACATCTCACTGACAGGCAGGAGCTCAGCAGGAGAACCCAACCTTCGCCCAGAAGGCCACGTTTATCCTAAATCACTGGTGGGAGGGAGGGCTGCGCTATGGTTTTTATTCTGCGGCTCTCCAGTCTGCGGGAGTAGGTCCAGATCAAGCACAAATAACAACGCGCAACGCACTTCAGAAGGGTCCTCCTTTAGAAACCCAGACAAAGCAGCTGATGAGAGAGTCTGCGAGAAAGGCCTGGCAGCAGGGATTAACACCAGTGCCATATATCTTTCTTAAACCAAGCCCTCTGAAGCTGCAAGAAGCCACAGTGCAGCGTATGAAGCCCACAGGAGGGGGATTAAAAGCAAAGCTTGGGGTTGCAGTACCTGTTCTTTTAAGAGTTTTACATTTGATGGGGAGAAAAAAAAAAAAATACACCGATGTCCCCACTCAACTTCACATGAAATTTTTTCTACTATTCCTTAAGCAGAAAAGACAAAATAGGAGGCTGAGCAGACACATCCCATAGCCAGTCTAATAACATAAGGAACTGTCTCACTAGGACTCACGCTGAACATAATTGAGCGCAACTACTCGGGTTATTCGTACTTCTTCCTGACGAGGAGCAAATCAAACAAGTATACTTTACACATGAAAGAATCAACAAAACCCAACATGAGTAGGGATTTTCCCTAATAAAGGGCTACAGAAATCAACCTGTTCTACTTGAACATAATTAGAAAATATTTGCTTGCTGTATATAGCCCACGTACTGCTGTACCCCCCCGTTCCCCAGGAGTCCGCTCTTTCCAGTTGCTTCTCTACAAGTGAATTTTACTCCCAAACAGAGTGAGCTAATCACGGGTACCAGATCAAACTGATATATCTTTCCAGTCCTATTTTTCAGGCATACGCAGGACATCAAATGATGCAGAAACCTTGTATTGGCTCTCTGCACAAATGCGGACTGAGAGCAACCAACCCCTATCTGATAAATCGTTATTTGTACCCAGTAATTTACTCACAGACCTATCATTCAAGTGAGGCAGAAGGAGCATTTCACTCGTTAAGGATCTCACGGTATTTTATGGTCAGTACCTAACCTGCAGGATTAATACGCACCCATAGGGAAACTGAGGCACGAGAAGTTAAAATGACTTAAAGACTCAGCATAAGCCAGCAATGTGATCGAAAAACCAGGGGGGGTTGGGTTTTTTTGTTTGCACAGAAGCTTCTCCAGCGACCATTAAATACTTTTTCCTCCCGACTGCAGAATGCAGCAGGGCAGAGGAGCACCCTGGCCGTGTCCCCCGCACCACGCTCCGAGCTGGCGAGGGCGGACGCGGCTCTGCTCCAGAAGCTGTGCGCCTGCATTATACAGCCCTGTGCCTGAGCTAATAAGCTGTGCTTATTAATGTTAAATTAATGAATCTCAGCCTGCTCTGCTTATTAGGTTGAGCTCCGTGCCACCGCAAGGCAGCTCTGCGACTCCCAGACCCGAGCTGTCTCACATCTGACCAGGCTGGAGCACAGGGGCGGCCAAGCTCCAGTCTGTCTTTACCCATCCGTGTAGACACCCCTGCGAAGGGATCTGTTACCGGCAAAACCCCCTCTTCCCCTTGCTTCTTCTTTTCCCGCACAAAGGCGGGATAAATACGTGTTATTTACAGAAGTATAAAATGGATGTTGAAATAATTAAACCGGGAAGACGGGGGCCAGCCTGACGCTACCATGCCTCTCCCTTACGTGGGAAGCGCTGAACCCAGATGCCCAACTGTGGAAGATATTCTTCCAGCAGCAGCATCTGCCTCCTTGGCAGGCACTTCAGGCAAGTTGTCTGGGGAGCTCTGCAGTTGCCTCTTGGTTTATCACGTGGATCTGTTACTGTGCCCTATCTGGCTGCCTTGTCCGGGCAGAAGCCAATTCCTTTTGATTCACCTTTGAATCCAAGAAACTCCATTTATTTTGCTCCATTTTTCCCATACTGTACATAGCACGTACAGCAAGACATTTTCAGATGCCATCCAGGCTTTCTGCCCTTTCGGAGAGAGAAAGATGACTTTCATTCTGATTGCCTTCCCCCCTGCCCAAATTCTTAATTCTTATTGGTATTTATTTGCATCAATTTCACTGGAAATAAGCTCCTTATCAAGAGAGAACTTTTTATCTAAGACAAACACATTAATATATTATCTAACAAAAGCCATAGGTATTTATGCTCTAGTTTGGAAAAATAACCTTCCCCCGTGTTCATATGTCTACGAGCAGAGAAAAGCACCCAACCTTGCGAAACGAACCCCACACCCCCCTCAGAGCTCGCAACATGTGGCAGCTACGTCCTGAAGAGCACAGGCTTTTGCAACTACGTGCGGCTAAACAGGCTTATTTCTACTCTACCTATTAAAGATTTTTTTTTAAAAAAAAAGGAAAAGAAAAAAGCCATGCATAGACAGAAGCCCACAGTAGCCCCCACACCAGGACACGATGACAATGTGATGACAAGTCCAGCAGCAGTACCCACAATGCTGAGGGAAAATCAGAAAATAAAGTTAAAGTATGGCATCTCGTAATACTAAGCAGGGGATGTCTGCAAACTTTTTTTTTTTTTTTTTTTTTTTTTTTTTAAGTTGGTGGAGGAAAGATGTAGCAAACATATGTGATTTTCACTTACTAAACTATGTGTCATATCAGCAGTTTCGGGCAGGCTTACATATTAAATCTAGGCTCAGGAGAAGCCTTTTTTCACACAGTAGAAGAACAGATTACATTAAGAACTGTACAAGCTTTTTATTAAGAAAAAGAACAAGGAAAACTAAAAAGGTTAAAGTTATTTAAAAGAAAAAACAATCCCCAGAATGGCAGGACTATGCAACAAATTTCTATTTGGGAAACCTCCGAGAACCTGTGGGAGACCTACAACCCAAAGTGCGGGATGGGCATTTAAATTTTGCCTCAGGAAAAATGCCCGGATTCAGGAACGCGCAGAAGCACAGGAGCCCTTAACTGAAGGCACAGGGTAGACTATTTGTTGAAATTATTTCCCGAATCAAGACCTTTGTTTCTAACTGGGCAACTCATGAGAAACTCTCACTCTTCAGCCCCAGGCCAGCAGCAGGGAGAAACGCAAAGCTCAGCCTTGCTCCTACAAGCTTGGGGAGCAGCTACTGGAAACACGAGGAGGAGAAACGCCCTCTTGCACCAGAAGAGCGAGTGGGTGACTGGCCAGGGACATAAAAGGCTCAGGCATCCCTGCCTCGCATTTTAAGATTTACATGAAACGAATTAATCACTTCCTAGCTTGAGAAGGGCAAACATATATCGGGACGTGCTCTTGCACACGTGCTTTTCTCTGTTTCAGCTACAGAAGAGTTTTAGAAAGGAGCTGGAGCCGTGCCAGCACTTGTCCCGTTCACCACAGCTTCCCGGGGCTCGATTTGGGGGAAGGAGAGGAGTCAAACCCATTTTCTCTCGTACTAAGTACACATCGGTCTGCTAAACTCTCCCCTTGTAAATTAGTGGACACCAGCAAACGTGCGCCAGGCACAAGTGTGCGCAGGGCAAGAGTGATAATAGATTTTGGACTAAAAGCACAAAAAAAAAAAAAAAAAAAAATCTAGTCTTCCAGAGGGACCTTTATGCATGTTTATTTTATTCACTTTGGGGCGGGGGTGACCTGCTACTGAGGTTTTTGCAGTCAATGCCTACTCCTCCTTCCTGCAGAATAAGAGAGTTTGCAAAGTTCACCTCTTCCCCGAAGAATACCTTACAGCTTAGTGTTTTTAATGAGAAGAACGACGAGTAATTAAAACCACATCTTTACCTGTGTTTCCATACACTTCCTATTTCCACAGCCGTATTTAAAAATATGAACCCTGATTTTCATAACAATCAGGCGAATAATTACACTTGGTACTTTTCAATGCTACCAAGCTTCAAAATGTACTGAACTGGTGTATCAGCAAATAACAGAACGATAAAAATAATTAACATAGTTTTAATTTAAATATTTATGATACGGTTGACTCTGTGGCTGTACGGCACCATTGTGCTAGGTACAGTACACAAATACGGATAGATAGAGCCCCTGTTTCAAAGAGCTCCTATTGTTCATCCCACATTACTCAATATCAAACGATCTCAAAAAAAAAAAAAAAAAAGCTTTTCAAACATTAATTAAATCTCCCAACTTCCTTTTCAGGTCAGTAAGTTTTATTATCCTAGTTGTGTAGATGGAGAAAGTGAGGAACGAGGAGGGTAAGGCGCTTGCCCATGATGACACAGCGAACACTTCTCACTTCCACTCTCCGCTTACTTCCCAGTTCCCCGCCCCGAGAGCCCCCCGCGCCTTTGAAGGCTGGCCCACGGGGATGCTGGCGCTGTGGGCGTACGGGTGCATATGGCCAGCACATCTCGGGGAAGGCCAGTGACTGCTATGTACTCTTCGGTTAATCAAGACCATGTGAGAGTCCTGCTTCTGGTTTGCACTCGCATAAGCTTTAGTAAAATCTCACTGGCGGAGTTAATTTATGTGATTTTGTAACCTCTTAATATTGCTTGGGGTTAGCGTTCTTTTCAACTCGAGTGTTTTCTGTTGGTGAAAATTAAGAATGCTCAATTCATTACAAAAGGGCTTTTTTTTCCCCTTTTTTTTTTTTTTTTTGCTATTTTGGGAGATTGGGCCCTAAGACATTAATGTCCAGGATCAGTTCATCAAAGGGTAAATTGCCATGCTTTTCATTTTTCTGATTACAGATATGGGATTTTTCTCAGAATAAGGCTGTAAAATAAATAGGCTTGAAGTTTCTTAAGATATTCATTGGAACTTAAAGAAACAAAAAAAACAAAACAAAACAGACTTGAATGCCAAAGTGTCAGTGTTCTGTGCAAAATAATTAATATAACACAATAGGATCTATTCTACTATCGATTGAAAGGGAATTTATGCAGGTAATTCATTAAGGCTAGTGGGAGTTGGGCATGTAAATCCCCCAGCACTTTGATGGGAAAACAGGCCCTGATGATTTTTTATAAGCTATAAAATACATGCTTTTCAGCAGCAAGTATATAAAAAGAAAAAGCAAATACTCGAACAACGAGGGCAACGACTACCCCTGCTCTATAAGACCTCAGAAATGACATTAGATCAAATCATTTTTCACACATTGCAAACGACGCAACAATCATTTCAATCACCACGTTAAGAGAATCAATACATTTTTTGCTTCCAGAGAATGGCATTTTACATTCCAACATTTGCAGGTTATCACCTTCATACATCTCTTTTTGTGGTCAAGTGCATGATTAGTACTCCTGACAGGGTATTGGCCATTTTCTTACGAAGATCTACAAATTCTTGTAAATAAAAACCAATCTGAAAAAAAAAAAAAACCAAAAAACAAAAACAAAAAAAAAAAAAACAAGAGCAAATCTGTGGACTGGAATGCACCCTACTTGTAATGGGAACAAAAAGCTGGCAATGAAATATAAACCTAAATCACAGCAGAATGACCTACTTTAAGGCATTTGCCAAAGAGACAGTGTTTTAGACAGCTCCTCTGAAGTAGCGTCTTTATGTCTATGCCATCTGCAGATTTATTATTGTGCTTTAGAAAAAAAAAAAAAGAAAAAAAAAAAGGAAAGAGAAAAAAAAAAAAAAGGGGGAAAGAAAAACCTACAGTATGCCTGAACAAAACTCAGCTTCATCTATAGGAAAGATTCCAGTACTGTGGGCACCACACCCACACCTACTGATGTGGTCCAAGTTTTTTCTTTAGAGGCACCTAATTAAGAAACCCTGACTCATTTACATGGATACGTTTGATCTAAATTACACTCCAAACCACACCAAATTAGGAGCATCTGTGAATGCGAAGTGTTTGTTCCCAGTGACTGGTAGAATAGGGCCAGTTCTGGACGGCACATGTTCAAGTGACGAAAAATATTTCAGATGTAACATACTTCTGAGACCCACTTTTCCACTAATAATTCATAATGAGTTAAACCAGTATCTCTGCTTGAGCAATTATTTCAGGCTGTGAAAAAAATGTCATTTTACTTTTAAAAGGAAGAGGGGGGAAGAAAAAGGGGTGGTAGACAACCACCTCGTTTGGTGGTTGTCCCTGATAAAGGGCCTTAACGCAACCGTTAGCTGCAGTGCGCATATTATCAGATATACATTACTCCTGGAGCCCGGATTAATGGAAAGTATCTACGAATGATAAGTTCTAATTCACAAAGGCCTTCTGCCTTGTGTTTTCTGTCGTTAACCTGCTGTGCCGGCTTTCCTAACGAGCCCAAGGGAAGAGCAGGGTCTCAGCCCGAAGAAGCGGTACCCTACCTGCCGGATAACACGAAAAATTCAAGCCCACCAGATTTGAGAGCGATATTTCCCTTCTGGGCTGCGCTGCTGGTGCAATCTGACTATGCCTGTTTGTGTCCTAGAAGGCCACTCCGCAAAAAAACGGGTCCTGTGGCAATTAGGGAACTTTTAGCCCACTTTCCCACCTCCCGAAAAGAGGGAGCAGGAGGGGCTGCAGGAGTCACTGGTTGCTGCTTTGTTGCCTTACAGTCTAAACTGACAAACTAAAAAAAAAAAACAACAAAAAAACCCCACCTTTATCTTGGTCTAATTTAAGCCATAGGAGCAGCCCGAGCACCGGGGAGTGCAAATCCGAATTCCACGCTGGGTTTGCAATTCCCAGTCTGCTCCAGCAATTTGGCACAAGCTTCGGATTTGGCCCATGGTGTTTGGCAGCCACCTTTTATTCTTCCCCTCTTTTATACTTTGTGAATAGTCTAAGTTACATAATGCCAGTGACAATTTGTTTATGGCAAGCATTAGAGTCACTGTTTTATGATTACATTCAAACTTTAAGCCACATTTTGACATGTAAGGATCATCTTGCGTTCTCATATATTATATACAATGAAGGTTTGTGTTCCAGTAAGGAGGGGGGAGGAACTTTATAAATAACGTGACTCCTTTTGTCTGAAGAGATTTTAATACATTTGTCTGATCTACTGTTTTTGCAGTAGCTAGAATATAATTTGAATATATTAATATTTTCAGCAACTGTGCTCGGGGAGCCCAGTTAATAACTTATGCATGGATATATAGATACACTTCAGACAGAGGTAATGTTTTTAGCCCTTATGTTGGTAATACTTAGAAACACACAATGAAGGAGTCTGTTCTTTCCTCCTCTTTGTTGTGGGCATGCATTGTGATGGTATGGAGCCAGTGTTCTTTCTGTTGTCTACACAGCCTGGATTCAATAAGCAGTTATATATGCATATTATGACAATGTGGTCAAGGAAACCAGATTTTTTTACTATACCTTCATGTGCCTGTACAGTATAAAATCTGGTATTTATTTTTCTTGTCCTCATTCAATATGTTAACAAAATCATAATTTGATACAGGTTATGTTCACTTTATAATTAAAATTACAGAGCTAGATGAAAATACAGCAAGATGTTGCTGAATGGAAAATATTTATCTTTTCGTACACTACGCATTATGGTGCAATGTAAAATCATAAATCTGTGGAGCGGCTAACTCCAGCCAAGCATATGAAAACTTGCCTCCTCCCCTGGTCCACAAGATGCAACCAGTTCCCTCCTCTAAGCCGAGGGTTTCTACACCCGCCTCAGCCCCGCTGTTAGATGGCATTGCCACATCCTCTCCAGAGCTTTGCTGTGGTCTTCTGGGAGAAGACCCCATATTGCATGGAGATGACCCAAGACAAGGGAATTCAAAAAAGGTCCATATTTTTTATAGATCCCAGCAATCTGTCTCCTGTAGGTCTCCTAGCACCTTCACGGACAAAGTGCAAACTTTTCACACCGTGTTCTCTGTGTCAGCACTAGACTCAGCCTCACCAAACCACCTCAGGATAGCACTTCATCTGCCTTGAAACTGTTCCCACTTCCCAGATCATTGGCGTCCACATTGCCAAGTCCAGGCCTTCACCAAACACTATCAGCAATCTTGGAGACCCCAGTGGCACATAGCATATGGGACAGCCCTACAGCATATGGAAGCTTTCCAGTAAGTAGAATTTACTGTGAACATCAGTTTGTCCGTATTGAAACTTTGAGTCCAGAGAGGGTTTTCAGTAGGGCTGTGACAGCAGTAGTAGCAGGCAACTCAAGACCACCTCCTAGGACAACCCAGATATGTTTCCATATCTGGATAACTGTCTTATAAAAGTGGCATCGAAAGGAGTTTTCCATTCCTTCAGAGCACCTACCCCATGGAAGTCACTGTAGCTGCTACGGACTCAGTGTCAGCCCCTAGGTTTCTGCCTCAGGGCAAATTTCAAATCTTGATGAATTTGTTTTGAATCTCACCTGACCACTATGGTGAGGAACTACTTAACCGTTCTGGGCTACATTCTAATAGGCTTCCATCACTCTTCATATTATATTATGTTTATGCATCTCCGCATCTTTAAACTACAGTATTTGGTTCCATCAAGAGGCACTTTCTCGGCTTGTAAATCCATTTACAACCATTCGGTTAAGGTTAGCCATTTTCTGCTGCAGGGGAAGATCCATGCAGCACCTACAAAAAGGTGAATTTAGTCTTATCTAAGAGACAAACAGTGCAGTGCCAGTGGTCTTCTGGAGCGCAAGACAATGAAAAAAAAATCATAGACAAGGCATTTAAGCTTCATCTCCAAGAACAGCATGCCTACACTTAACGTCAACAAGCAAGGCCACACAGGGACAGTCCCATGTGGCAGATGGGCACTGTCAGAAAAGCATCTCTGCAACTGTATTAGGTGCATTGAGGCATTTCACTCAGTTAAGCTATGACTGACAGATTTGATGTCCTGGAAGGTGCTTACTGAATGAGCTGTCCCAAGACTGACGAGTATGCCTTGATATCAACAGCAAGATCGTACCTGTTGTTCCTAAATCCTTCAATGTCTGTCAAACGTGATTTCAGTTAGGAGGTCTAAGAGGCTCGTGTGTGTTTTCTCACCGGTTTTTCTAACCGTGGATTTTGATCAGGGTCAGACAAAGCAGATATCAGCAAGTCTGGTCACTTGAAGCTTCAAAGATGAAAGAAACACAACTACAGAGAGAGGTAGGGCTGCCTGTATAGAGAATAAAGACTTCTGTAAAGTGTCTAAGGCAGTTAGACCACAGTCATCTGAGACCAGCACATGTGTGAATGGGTATTTGACTTAAAAAGGAACTAATGAGAAAATTCAAAGCCAGTTTAAAGCTAGGAAATATCGCAGAACTTGCAGCACTACAAAGGGTGCATCTTGGAAAGACACAATATATGGAAAATCCTCCACTCCAGGCGGTTCGTGCGTTTAGTGCAACAGACTATACACGTGCACAAAAAATAAACATCAAGCTAAGGTGAGTGGACAAGACAGACAAAGTGTAAGTAGAAAAGACAATGCTGACATAGTAAATTCATTGCTCAAGGGCAAGTAAAATGTAAATAAGTTTAAAGAAATCAAAGACTCATGGCACATACTCACTAGTGCATTTAAGAGATACATTCATCCTACTCATGTTCAATATCAGGGCTGAAACAATCGTGATGCTGGGAGGCATGTTAAAGCACCTTTCAAATCTGATACAAAGGCAGCACATAGATATTGCAATAGGAGCTTGTGGAGGGCTCAGAACTGAACCTGAAAGAGTAGGAATCCTGGTTGAGGTCAGATCCCGGCTAAAATCATCCCTGTTGGCAGACCACTGCAAAAAGACTTTAATTTTAAACAACAACATGGTGATAAAATAGGTTAAAAAAATGTAGATTTTATAGTGGGGACAATTAATGGGCCAATATTAATAAAGTTTTCATCATTTAAAAAGACTTGAAACAAAACAATTTATGAAGTAATTACATATATAGGAGCTCACAGAAAGGGAAAACTTTGGCGAGAGTTTGTTCTCCGACTTTCGTGGAATTCTTTGCCACATTCTCTGATTTCAACATCAAAAATTACTGGCTGTCTCACAAAACAGAATAATTTATTCACGGCGCTGGACAAAAACAATGTGTTGTTAGGGAAACCACGTTTTTCACCAAAAGCTCTAGGCTCGCCAGCAAAGATGCATTTCTGAGCATTTTATGTACACTTCAGCATCCCGGCTTGAAATTCCAGCCAACTGCCACTTTTGGGCTTTAAGTCAGAGAGTAAACCTGTCATATCCAGGGCTGAATTATTTGCTGTCAACTGGATTACCGCAGCACAAAAAGGCTATAATTGAAGGCTGCAAGAGGTTATAGATTGAACATAGTCAAAAGCAGTAATTCCACTTAGTAAAAGTAGATATCATCCAAAATAAGAAAAGTTAAGCTTATATAAGGTGAAATTCTGACTCGGTTCTGGCTCCCAGTCACTGGGAGTTTTTTCAGCGACTTTAACGGTAATCAAAATTTCACTCACTGTCGAGAGAGATGTTGCAAAGGGTGTGATGAAGTGAGTTAAAATTACTGTTAACCTGGAGCTTCCAAAATATATTTTCTGAGCACGGACTGCTGTCTACCTCAGTGTTTTCCTGACGTAGCAATGCAGGCAGCCCTTCTGGGGACCACGGGGATAAAACTGTGCTAGTGGAGCACATCTAGGACGTGCGGGAAGAATTCCCCTGCCGTAACTGCTGAAGTTCCCATTGTTCATCATCCCATGGGCCATGGTGGAACTGGACTACTTCAGCATGGTGGGGTATAGTTTGTAAGAAGCGATTTCAGAAGGCGGTGACATGGCTGAGTATCAGTACCAGCACTGACACCCTCCCACCTGAGCTGCTCTTTTGAAAGACAGGTAGAGATTACTCGAAGAAAGAGCATAGTAGTGCACCAGCAGACACACTAAGTTTACTGGGAGGAGGAGGGTTATATTATAATCATAGAACAGTTTGGGTTGGAAGGGGCCTTTAAAGACCATCTAGTCCAACCCCCCTGCAATGAGCAGGGGCATCTTCAACCAGATCAGGTTGCTCGGAGCACAGTCCAACCTGGCTTTGAATGTTTCCAGGGATGGGGCATCTACCACCTCTTTGGGCAACCTGGGCCAGTGTCTCACCACCCTCAGTGTAAAACATTTCTTCCTTATATTTAGTCTAAATCTACCCTCTTTTAGTTTGAAGCCGTTATCCCTTGTCCTATCACAACAGGCCCTGCTAAAAAGTCTGTCCCCATCTTTCCTGTAGGCCCCCTTTAGGGACTGGAAGGGGCTCTAAAATCTCCCTGGAGCCTTTTCTTCTCCAGGCTGAAGAACCCCAACTCTCTCAGCCTGTCCTCACAGCAGAGGGGCTCCAGCCCTCCCAGCATCTTTGTGACCTCCTCTGGACTTGCTCCAACAGGTCCGTGTCTTTCCCATGCTGAGGGCCCCAGAGCTGGAGGCAGTGCTCTAGGTGGGGTCTCACCGGAATGGAGCAGAGGGGCAGAATCACCTGATAATACTGAGTCTCATCATGTTTCTATTTCTCTTACCGGTAAATCTGAACCAAAGAACGCAATTCATGTGCGTCTGCGAACAAGGCCCCATGGGGTCTCCCGTGTGCTTCCCATATGCCCTCTGCTTCAGGTGCGCTGTAGAAGGGTGGCTTCTTCCACTGAGTTAAAAACCAGCTGGGTTACCAGCAGCACTGCTGGCTCTACTTTTTTGCCCCATACTTTTTGTTTGTCCGTCACTAAGCATGTCAAAGCCTCGGTGTCCCCATCAGAAAACAATGCTGTTAATAACATTAATCCACCTTTATTAAGAGCCTTTAGCTTTATGGAGGAGTACCTAATATTATTAAGACAAAGACAAGAGGATAATAAGGAAACGTGTTTTTTCCCTTGCTGACCTAGTTTCTAACCTTGCTTTAAAATCTTCCATTGATTTTAATTACGCTTAATCTAAAGCTAAGCTCACAAATCTAGCAAACTTCAGGACTGCTTTTAAGTGAATTTTCTCGCCTGTCAGAGTCCCTCAAGCTTTCTACGCTACAGTTGGAAGTTTATTTCCAGCCCCGATAGAAAGTTGAGACGGCTCTCTGCCCGTAGGAAGCATCCAGCACCGCCACTGTACAACACGCGAGTTCAAACGCTACCTTGCTCGAATTGAGCCTGTGTACGGCATTCTTCACAGAACAATTGCAGTCCTTTTCTCATCAGCGATAGCCAGAGGCAGTAATAAGGGTGAAGGATATCTATCATGAAAAGTCCAGTGTCAATGTGTTCCCCCAATTTATTTACTGACCTTCAATGCAACAGCCATACTCCTGACCCTCATGAGATGAAGCCTAAGGGGAAATGGCACTGAGCACCAATTCCATATCCTGTTGTTCTGTGGTCTAAATTAAGTGCTAATTAATTACCACTGGCATCTTTGGCATTGCCTGTCAAATTGGATTTAGGATATCCTTTCGCTGTTTAAACAAATAGCCCTACATCTAAAGCTAAAATCCCAAGTGTTAGCATTTTCTTTACTTTTAAATTTTTGGTTAAAAATTCAGCAAGTATGTCCATGGATTTTGCAGGTAGAATTCAAATAAAAGAAACAGGAATTGATATTGTCAATTTTGATTAATAGTCCCTCATTAATAAACATCCTGTTATTCAGTTTCCACCTGCAGTTGCTGATGTTGCCTGGAATCAATTAACTCATATAATTTGATTTATTTTACAAAGACATTTTTGGATGTGCTGTGCTGATGATAAAGGTTCTATATTTACAATTCTTGATTTAAGGGAGATTGTTGCTAACTGCTTTTTATTTTTAATGTTACAAGGAGATGTAGCTTCAGGCATTCTTGACCAAAAATATTTAAGCAATTTAAAAAGTTAAAGCTTTATTCATATAAAACTATCTGTTGCCTTCTGAGCCACACAGGCCACAAAAGCGTACAGATCTAGGACCTCTGACAGGTTGGTCTTTACAATAAGCTAGCTGTTCTGCAGAAAAAAAAAATATCAGAAAAGAATTTAACAAAAAAAAAAAAAAATCGATCACAGCAAAAGTTACACCACCAGCCAAAAATACAGTTAAGGGCGCTATGTGTTATATCTCTGTCTGAACATATATTATTCTATGTAGTCTCACACTGCCTTTATCACTCTACTATCCACACACCTCTAAGAAGTGCATTAGCATCTGCCTAACATCTGTCACGGGCGGTTTTGTTCTCTCCCATCCTCTCCCCAAGGAAAGACTCGCGCTTGCAGTGGTATTGTGGCTTTTGAAGAGGGGCTCGCTGTTGTTTGAGATATATATGCTGCTACAGGGCTGTTAGAGAAGGCAAAAATGAATGCCCTGTGTGTGGACCTGCAGCCAGAGGAGTCTGAGATGCTTCTTAAGGAAGTTCACGGCCTTCAGCTGACTCCTATGAACTCCTGCTGTCCCCAAACAGGCAAAGTTGCTCAATAGCAACTTGCGCTGTGAGAACATGGACTAGCCCGGTCTCCTCCTCCCCCTGGTCTTGTGAGCATTAGTCAGAACCAGCTCACATTCACACACAAAAAATTAAGAACCAAGCCAAACTGGGAGGACAGAGCGCTGGTTGTTAGTAAACGAAAGAACTTAGCAGGGTCAGTTTTCCAAAAGGGAGACCTGGAACTTTTGCAGTAATAGGGAAGATTTTGTGGAAAGATTTTGAATCTATTTCTTTGACACAACGTGGCTTAGGGGAGCAGGACCTGAGGAGCAGACCAAGGTCTTTAGTGGAGCCACCACAGCGTGGAGATGAGCTCCTGCCCTTGCTGGCCACGCCATGCCGGCATGTGTGCACCCTCTGCCTTTGGAACTTCCCTAACACAAGAGGGGGCCAGAAAAAAAGAAGCAATCCCAAGGCCGAGATGCAGGTCCCATGTTAATCTGCTCTCTTCATATAGCCACAGCTGAGGGCGGAGGCAGGAGCGCAGCTCCCGTTTTGCAGGAAAAAAAGGAGGACTTCTCCAAAGCACATTCCTGAACAAAGCCCCTGTAGAGGCCTGAGTCCCTTTAGATATCCAAATGTGCTTTTACGTCTTGGCTTCAGTCACCTGGAAAATTAAGACTTTCTCTACAAGACAGGCACTATGTGAGGTGTGTGCAAAGGCAAGAACACACGTGCTCTTCAGAAAGGATGTAATGCAGGTGGCAAAGTTCACCCGCCAATGGTGAGAAGACGTTATTTTGAACTGTTCTTTTATTAAACCAGGCTAAGCCAGAATAAATGCCTTTCTTCAGCTTTTCGGAGTCTATTCAGCCAACTGTGAACCGATGTTGGGAGTCGGTTTAGTTATTATTTTCATTGAGGGCTAGACTCCAAGGCAGTTCGTCCAGGGAAGGGCTCGTGCTGCGAGATATGCGGGGGATCCCCTGAGGAAGCCCATTCTCCACCAGGTCCCTGTCAGCTGTCCAGGTACTATATATAGCTATCCAATGGTCAGATTTAAAGGCTAGTCTGCAGAAGAAGACAGCATCAAGTGCTCGTTCCTGCGTCCCAGAGCAACTGAAGAGAAGGGATTTTTCCCAAAGAGCTGTAATATGAACCCACAGCTGCAGAGCACAGGAAGCCTATGGAGTTTCTGTAGGCCAGGGTCCACGGAGGCTATTTTCAGCAAAAGCAAGCTCTTAAGTATGTCTGAACTATTTCTGACCCCTCTCGTAACATATCATACGCCATGACCTGGTTTCTCTATTACCAGTCTTGGACAGCTATTGTCTCGAATCCAACCTATGGAGCAAACAGGAATTTCAAGTACCTCCACATTTTACACGGGCGAAAGAAAGTAGCCTGAAACTTTATTAGTCCACTGTGATCCCTGAATTGTGTATATTTGCTGCAGAAGAAACCATGTAGCACATTTTGAAAGGGACAGACGTTTTCGTGTTTTGGAGCTCCTCTATAAGCATAAAACTCAGGTTGTAGTGATATACGCACAAATTCCCTCCCTCCTCTCCCAACATGGTATGCGGATTTCACAAACAAACAAGCTGGGGATTCAACTGATAGTGTTTGCATTTGCTTAGCTTCATCAGCTGGTGAGTACCACTGTAACACAACTCAGCAATTCAGCCACAGAGCCAGGACATAAATAATAAGGAGGTTTAGTTTGCATTCATAAAATATCAAGAATCCCAATTTATTACCAAATTTTAAATTTATCTACGTCGCAGCGCAATGAATTGAACCATTTACGCAAATACTGCTTATGGTATCAGGGCTCACTTACCACCGATTATTTCCGTAAGTCTCTCGAGATGGGGTTAAGTCACGCACAGGCCCTGTACCCTTCCTCCACAGCGGGTGTATTCTGCTGCCTGTTTGGTATATTCACCTGGATATGGATATTTCTGCAAAGCTTTGACCAGTTATAGCAGATCACCTATTGCCTGTGTTTTAAGAGGACTCTCAAAGCCAAACTCTGTAGTTCGGTTGGCTTTTTCGTACCAAAAGCCACTTAAGTTCTTCCTGAAGAACAGCTACTATAGCTGAGCTGAAATAAGTTTACAACAGAAAATGATGGTGCAGTAATATGTATGCTGTATCTCAGGGAAGCATGTAACAGGCCTTAAATGGAAAGGAAATACATCCAGAAGAAACCTGATGGTTTATCTGTGCATCATTTTCTACTTGTGCTTCCTTCCTAACACTGAAAAACCCGTCTGCAAAAGCCCTGCCAAAATGTGCTTATACACACACAGACATTATCACTTCGTAGGATGGTACGTTTTATTATCAGGTTATTTTCCAGTACATTTGGCACAGTTAAGGTAAGTATATTAACTTTACTTCCAAATAAAGAAAACAAAGTTGTACGGAATGTCTCAGCCATTGTCAATGAGTTAAGAACTGACAGGAGGTCCAAGTAATCAACCCTGTCTACTGCGCCGAGCTTTCCCCTGGGACATCTCTTCTGAGCATACAATGTATCTGACTGGCATGGATGTAGAATTGCTTTCAATAAAGATTTTATTTCAAGGTTGGATGATTCCTTCCCAAATGTCTTGTCGCTAAAGCAAAGTATGTAATACCTGTTATTTTTTAACTCCTGTGAACCAGCATTTGGGAAGGAGAGGATCATAAAACGTTGAGCTAGAAACTGTTCATCATCAGAGTCAAATTTTAACACGTTCAAAATGATTGGGAGCTCGGCAATAGCAAAAGTCAGAAAGTTGCTGCATAAAAACCGTCCCGTAACAGCGCAGTGACGCAACCTGTTAACCGCGTTATGGTTGAGGTGAGTTGAAGGCAGCTGAGCCATTCCCAGAGCCGAGTCCCTAAGCTAAAACATTACATTTGCATATGGCCGAGTATGTATAGGAAACAGATATTAGCTAATTTGAGGATAATTATTGGTAAAGTGAATCAATGGGATGCGCAGACTTTAACCCATTAAGGCAGTTCATGGGAGTTTACAGATCAAACCAGCCCCGTTGTCCGTCGGGATGAGGAGCTCTGGCCATGACAGCGGTCGCTAGCAGAGTTCAGCAAAGATACAAAACCCACTCAAATGGGCTGCCATGGAATAATTCACTCATAGAGGAGTCAATACCTAATTCTGTAAGGTTAGTTGTTATACCAAGAGGACAGATGTCACACATATGTCATTTTTAATTCTTCCCGGGGAGTTTTCTTTATTCCCATGCACCTTTAATCTTTCTTGGCCTCCGTTTAGACTTTGGTTTCTGTCTCTCATGGCGGGGACTTCCCTGGTTAAATAAAATATTGTGCATACTGCTGGTGGACAGGATTTTGGCCTCGGTCCTCTACTGAATTCAGGGAATGGCATTTCCTACATATTTTTCTTACGAGGGTGACCCGTTCTTACTTTTCTGATCCCCTCATTTTGTAATGTGTTGCCCTTTAGTCATAACCTATATTACCACTTCATGGAAAAGCAGCAGAATTACTGGAAGTTTACCCTTAGATATCATTTAAAACAGTAGAAGAGTACTAGGCATGGCTAACACCAGTTCTGCTAAGGGTAGAAATGCCCCTGACATTGCGCAAACAAATCCTCGTAGGCTGGAAAGGGCTAACAAAGCAAGACTGAGCAGTTCTCAGTGCAGCTTGCAGAGGACAGCTCTACCCTCAAACACTCTCCAGCTTACAGTAAAACAGTGCCCTTTCCGACGGGGTTTTCCTCCCTAAGTATGCTGACTTTTCTCTCTAATTTTTTCTGTGCAGTAGGAACATTAAAAAGGCGAGGAATCAGAGTCACTGTCGAAACGCTTTCCCCTCCTCGGCAGTTACTGCGGAGTAAAAATGGATGAGGAACATTTCCTAACACCTAGTGTGTTTGAAGTAATAATCCAGTGTGCTTTCCAAATGTCAAAATTAATAATGATTTTATTTAGAGAGTTTGAAAAGTGTAGGTTTAATGGAACTAGAGCGCCAAACTCGCCATATAATGACCCTCTTAGCTGTAGAGTTGCCCTGCTCTCAGTCACACGCTTTCCAGCTTACGGTTGCCTTAGCAACAGCCAAAGCATAAATTCCAAGTATTTTTTGCTTATATATCTGCCATTGACACCGGAGCCCTCCTATCAGACACTTCTGTTGTTTTAATACATCATTAATTTCATTACTATTAATAATGAGAACTGTATTTTCTGCGTATCTCCTAACTCGTGATCTTAAAGGACCGAAGCCATTCTTGAAGCTCACTTATTTGGCGGGGGCGGGGGGGGGAATAAAACCTTGCACAGCATAACACCCAACAATTTCTTGATATGGTTCCAGCATCTGTGGCACCGGATTATAGATTGTTTCTGAATTAATCTTAAATTGATGTATCATTGCTCCTTTCATTTGGGCCCGACAAAAAGTAGTTCTGGCATTTCCTTTAACTTTTTATGTTGTAAATGGTGTATCACTCTTTCTGTTCTTTTTCTTGCCAAAAAAAAAGGAATTCCTGCCCATTTTTTAGGGATTTTCTCTTTTAACATCTCAATTTCACTTCCCAGCTACAGTAGCAGCTTAAATTGTGCATATTTGTTTTTGGTTTTCTTTGACTTTTTCTTTTGCGGACAGATGAAAAAAATAGTAGTTATAGAATTTCATTGGTAAATATTTGTAATTTAAAAAGGCATAAGGTCCTAAACTTGTAATCCTTTTAGTCAGGCTGGACTGAATTCCTTTCTTCTTTCCCTGCAATAGCTGTATTTTACCAGAGATTATTTAACTACTCAGACTTTCCGTGTTTCCAAGTTGGCTTGGTTTATAGTTTTTTGTTATTATGGTCATCACAACAAGTACGACGGCATGAATAGATAGAAAATATTATGAATTTTCAAGAGATTTTATCAATACAAGAATTATTATACTAGACTTAAGCTTAGGGGCCCCAAATCTACACAGATGGTCTTAGTGCCACGCTCTACATCGATGAACCCAACAGACAGCCGGTTCCTCTCCAGCGCCAGTGCACACCATGCACATCCTCCCTTGCTTTATGCCATACCCTCACCTCCTGAGAGCTGAGTGACCCCAGACCATGTGCTGGCCATGCCTTGACTCAAACAGGACTTTGCGTGCAGGATGGCATCTCCGGGAAAAACAAGGGGAATTATTCTGCTTCAGAAAGGTGGCAAACAAGGACAGAGAGGTTGTCCTTCCATCTTCCATTATCTGTGTCCACGTCAGAAACATAAGATCTCAACATCTTCCTCCAAATTTCACAGATAAAGGAAGTCAGGCCCCTCTTTCCTCTTCAGTAAATTGAGCCCTGCCACCACTATTTTCACCCTAACCCTGCTCATTCACGGTCCATTGCCTCCTGCTCCCTGCAAGATGTTTCTCCTCCAGCTTCACAGTGCTGTCCATCATCAACACCACCACATTGCAAAGCCATGGCTGATGCTAAATTGATGATCTCTAAAGTTACACAAGATATAACCGCTGAATATGTTCTTTTCCCCCTGGTAAATCAGTATCTGCCCATGCTGATATTAACTGCAAATACTTTATCAGTCTTCCAACTTCTAACATGTAACAAGCTCACCGTAAATCGAGTTCTTCTCACAGGGAGGATGCAAGCTCAATGTATGTCCTTCTGCATAAGTGGCAGGAAAACAACCTTGTCACCCCTGTAACTAACATTTTTAATTGTCGTAAAGATGCATGATGTCCATCAGAAGCCCACAGTCATTTGGCAACGAAGATCCCAACTTTTGAGACCTTCTGAACTCCTAACAGAAGAGATGATATGTTAACATTATCAGAGAGGAAAGATAATTAATTTTTTTTAATTTATAATAAAGATGCTATATTTTAAGAAACTAATAATTAAGCCAATCTGATTAGTGCCATATGGAGAGTGTTTTGTGCAATGGACACCACAGTTGCAAGCATGAGGCAGAATTAAGTAATGCTTCCTATTTATATATGGGGAAAAAACATGAGATTTTATGTTCAAGAAACGTGGTAAACGACAAGATTGGCAGAAATCCACAAGAAGATGCTCTTTGCTGTGTGACCCACCTGCTAACATGAAAGAAACCTTTTTTTAAGTGAGTGTACCCATTATGCCTCATGAAGTTGCTTTCGCTTATAGCGTAGCTTCCTGTAAATTCAGCAACAAGTATGGGAAAACAGAGACAACTATGATGATTTTTAAATTGCTGTCTGGATCTTAAAAAGGTAAATGAGTGACAATGAGTGAGAGGGGAAAAAAAGCAGAACTTGGCTTCAACAGTCTACTTGGAAGATTTAAGTTAAAACTAACAGGTTAAGGAAGCACCCATAAATTCAAACATTTACATATTAAAGTTACATTTAGTTTGCATTCCTTGGTAGAGCTGTGTAATTTATTTATAAAATATGTATCTTCATTTACTAGTCTTTCCAACCTAGGATATATTATATATTCTGGAGGGTGGAAGGAAATGGATTTCTACTTAGTTCATACTCACTGCTGCAGAGATTTATGCGAAACTGCCTACCTAAACTCCATCCATTAAACCTATATTGTTCTTAGACCAGACTTCTCCATCCTTAATGTCATTTCCACAAGAATATTAAGTCTTAATACAGACATAAGATCAACTTTTAATAATAATAGTCCTCCTCTTGTAATTTTGCGGGTAATAAAGATATCAAAGGTTATAATCCTTACCATTATTTTCTAAGTCATCTCATTAAGGTATGTGGTCTCAGCGTCTTTCAAGAAACTTTGTGTCAGGATAAGGCATGCAAAAGTCTTTAGTTATATAAATTTCACAATCCATTTCAGACCATACTAACTTTATTGGATTTAAATTAGCAGAAGGAATGTGTTTCATATGAGCTCTATATTAAGGGGCTTTTTTTGTTTCCCCAACTCTTTCAGTGCTGGAGACTATGTTAGGAGAAGCAGGGAAGCTTCTCCCTGGAGCCGCCAAAACTGTTGACGCCAAAAGTGCTCAATTCCCTTAGCATAAAGAGCAATCCCGATTTTTGGTATCTAAATGTATGAGCTCAGAAATTATTGCACACGTACCAACTAATGCTCATTTCACCAGATATAACTGTGCCCTGATATGAGCGTATTGTAAATGGGGCTCTAGACCTCCACCCCACGCACATCTTGCCGTCTGGGGCTGACTCTCCTTTCCTCATTTGTCAGGTTGGCAGTTCTTTTCCCTCCCTCTCGTCTTTCTTTTTGATGACTTCAGCAAACAAACACCCCTGTTAGGAGAATCAGTAAAAAGTGCCTCTATGTACTTCAAATGCAACAGCGACTCCTTTGACATCCCTCTTTTTTTTAACCAATTCTTTCCTTTCGTCAACAGGATAGCAGCCAAGGAATCCGTGAATCTTATGTCAACACAAAGCTTAGGAATTGTGTTTGGACCAACACTCCTTAGACCTGAAAAGGAGACAGGGAACATGGCAGTCCACATGCTGTACCAAAATCAGATAGTTGAACTTATGTTGAGTGAGTACAGCAAGATCTTCGGCTCTGAGGAAGACTGACAGACAGGGCCTGTTATTGAAAACGTTCACATCTGTCTTGATGTCTAATATTTTTACATTTCTGTAAACATATTTCTGAAATATTTCTTTTTCTTTCAAGTGACAGATGCCTCATTTTGTGAAAACTTAATGATGATTTTGTGTTTAATTTTCAAACATTGGAATAAAAAATATTGTCAACATTTGCCTATATGTATTCTGCATTAACCCTTTGAGAGTTTCATTATGCTAGCACTCCAAGTGTCATTTTTTTTTGCAAGCTGAGCATACAGCATATGGCCAAAGACCATAGAAAGTGCTGTTTACCAACATATGCAATGGCACAGAAAGACAAATAGTAATTGAGGAGATTTGTGGAAAATGGATTAAAATATGTATATTGAAGGCAATGAATTAAAACAGTGATACCAGATCATTTGTAGCTAATCTGACTATAATTTACCTCTCTCTTTGATACATACTGAAAGTTAAAGACATGATGAATAATCAGTTTTCCTACCCTGAGAGTTCGAAAAAAGATTACATTTAATATTTTTAAACAAATAAATAAAAAAAAAAAACACCACCACCATCAGAATGTCACTATTGGCATAACAGTGCCTAAAAAAAAAAAAAAAAAACAAAATTGGAACTTTGGCATTTTCACTTAAGCGCAGTACGTGAAATGAAGACATTGCACGACTGCTCATTTTAATGTAACATCCATTTTGATTCTTCATCACACTGTACATCTGCCTGCTTTCCCCAGCTATCTCATGTTCTGTAGCATTTGTATTGTGCTCCTGAGGATGCTTTATTGGTGAACTACATTAAATTCATCTAGAAAGAACTTTAAAAAAAAAGCCTTTTCATATGCCCTTAGGATTACTTGGCTAGACTTGAATCAATTTATGCATTTGACGGTTAGTTTCAGTTGTCATGGATAAACAAAAGGGTAACTGTCTAGAATATATCAAATATTGTTTCATTTTGAAATGTATGTTTCCAGCTATACACATCTCCTACCCTGTTTTGTACAAGTATTCTGCTGATAAAATGTAGACTTATGTTTGACAGCTTTTTAATCAAGTTCAAAGAGAATAAATAAAACTAATCCAGTGTGGTAAAGAGTCTGTCTGGTTATCGATTTGTTCATAAAACGAAAAATAAACCATGTAAATAAGATGTGTGAAACACAGATCTAGAAGCAAATATTTAAAGCAATTAAAGACCCCAAAACATAGGATTAATGCATAGGTCTGCTGTGCTAGAGAGATATGTCTTCAATATCACCTCAGCAGATCATGGATTACTTCAGTTTTCACTTAGCATCATTTTGCAAAATACCATGTTATTCAGGAAAGGTTGCTCCTCAGAGCAGTCATTTATGGGAACAAACATATAACGAGGCTTGATCATTAACTAAGACCAGACTCTTTCATCAGGTCCTAACACAGGCAGAAAACAACACCAAGAAAACATAAAAATTGGCCCCAAGATGTTTTCTGACTTTATACGTGTCTGAAAAATCAAGCAAAACAGAGGGGTAGTGACCAGTAATTAAAATTAAAAACACAGAAACAAACAAACATCTTTCCCGTATCACGAACATTCAACATAGTCATTTCTGAACAAAACTATAACGTCCTGGAGAACCCAAATTCACCTTACTTTCAAGAAAATATTTTTCATGTTAATGTCAAGCCATGAGTACTTAAACAGTAATGCTTTTCAGCATCGTCGTCTTTAGACTCTTTAATAGCAACAAACCAGGCGCTGTTTATAGCCTGTGGAAATGACTGGAAGAAAGATAGTCAGAAGTTCAGTCTATTCCTTAATAAAGACCATTCACATTATGGCCCCACGGGTGCTCACAATCATGCTATTGAAGTAATTTCTGCTATTACTGGAAATGAAAAGTTCGCTTGTTACTTGGATCCTGTTGCACTCAGAAGAAAAGATTCTTAATTAATTAATTAATCTTCTTTTAAGCTTTCTTTGGAGCATGGAGACTCCTCTTTTCTTGTTTTTATAAGCAAGACAAGGCTTATGAAATGAAACCGTATCTTTCTTAAGATCAACTGGTTGTTTGGGGGGGGTGGGGGGCGGAGGGGAAAAAAATCAAGCAAACTTTTGGACACAAAAGCCTTTCTTCGGTTTAGAAGGGTACCTTACATGAATTCTCTACAAATGTGCTGACTTCTCTACAAAATGCATTGTGAAAGATAGAAGCCTGATACGTGGGCAGCCAGTTCTGGGGGGACGCAACTGGGTCTCATCAGAGGAGCGTACACATCTCCCGGGGCGTATAGCAGATGTCTATCCTTCCTCATCCTGACAACAGAAAGGAATAACCATGCCTTGCTGCCGAGCTGCTCCCTTCCCCAGGAGACCAGTCTTCTCCCTGTCCCCTTTAACAACTACGTGAATTCGGTGAGAAAAATTACTCAGTTGTTATTCAAAGAGAGAACCTCACAGCTCCTGCCATCAGCCCCTGGGAGCGGAAAGCAGCCGGACAAAAGATGGTAAGAGTGAAAACCCGAAAATTATTTGCAAGTCTGAACTGCAGTGGCGTTTCTTTTTCCTCCTGCTCAGGTAGTTTGCTCTCTGTTAACTAAGCTCACAGCCCAGGGCTCCAGCAGACTCTTTTGTGTCTGAACACATACATTTCTAAATCTCAGAAGCTTGGTCTCCATCCAGCGTGAGCAATCCACTATGCCTGTATCACCACCATATTGCTCCTCCCATTGTTACTTACAAGAATATTTGCTATGACTTGGCAGAAGTTTTGCTCTAACTTTGCTCACTAAATTTTTAGTGAGTCAAAATCAGATTTGCAGAAGACCTTTTTTTTCAGGAGCCAGCTTCAGTTTGAGAAAGACTACAGACACTTTAAGCAAGGAGCTGTTGCTATTAATGGTGAATGACCAAAAAAATGCAGGCTGAGAATGCAGCAAAGACAAGCAAGTCCAAGAATCACTGCATTTATCTGCATCTTCCCTCTATGTGGAGTATCTTCTACTCAAACTCGTGTGAAAAGACAGCTGTGCTAGGAACTGGATTTACTACAGTAAAAGGAGACATCAGAAAGCCTGTCATGGAACTGAAAAGGGCATTTCCAGCTAGAAAGATTTCTCATTGAAATAAAAAATCAATTTATTGAATCCTAATCTTTTGCAAGAAAAATTGTCTGTTTTTAACTCGAGCAATCCAACTGCAGAATAGACTTTCTGAGCGAACGATGAGAAAGACAGACTTGCTGAATGAACTATGGCTCAAAGTGTCCATGTAAACTGCCCTGAACAAGTTTTCATCCCTCTTTTTATTTACATCTATATATTAAGAGCAACAGGCATTTTAATAGTTCTTTAATTCTCTACTAGGACAGCTACAGTGCAGGTAATGTTGCAACAGAGCCAAAGACTGCCATCCAGACCAAGGCACTCAAGGAGTCCAGGTAATCAATTACTACGTAGTATATAGGCCGTGGGTAGAGTTTGGAAGAAAGCTGGAAAAGTGAGTTGGGACCACAATCACCACTCTAATCAGGCAGTCTATAGATTTTGCATGGCTAATTCTCAGAAGAGGCTGAAAGACTAGCCTCGGGGAATGCACATATTATCACGGCACAGCAGGTTCCCCTGCATGGCATTCCTGCTTCAGAAGGACACGTGGAGCATAAGGAAGCTGAGCATAATCACAGAAGCAGGTCTCAATCACAAGTCCTGATTTTTGCAGGATGCAAAAATTGCCCAGGGCAATGCCTGTTTTGCAGAACATAAGAAACTTCTATAACTCACTTCATATTAAAAAAAAAACCCACCTTCCCTAAGGTTGTTCAGCCTGGAGGAGAGAAGGCTCTAGGGACACCTTATAGCCCCTTCTAGTATCTGAAGGGGCCTACAGGAAAGCTGGAGAGGCACTTTTTACAAGGACACGTAGCGATAGGATGAGGGATAATGGCTTCAAACTGGGAGAGGGTAGATTTAGATTAGATATCAGGAAGAAATTGCTCACTACGAGTGTGGTGAGACACTGGAACAGGTTGCCCAGAGAAGCTGTGGCTGCCCCATCCCTGGAGGGGTTCAAGGCCAGGTTGGACGGCGCTTGGAGCAACCTGGGCTGGTGAGAGGTGTCCCTGCCCAGGGTAGGGGGGTTGGAACTAGGTGATCTTTAAGGTCCCTTCAGACCGAAACCATTCTATGATTCCATGATTCCATAAGGACCAAGGGCAACACATGGGAAAAACCTCCAGCAAGTGGCCTGCTGAGGTCGGGCCGTCTCTAACGGCCGTCTCTAACTCCTCAAACCCTTCACTACTTGAGAGCTACAGCCCTCGTTAGTCAGTAGGCTTCACCGAGGGAATGTTTGCAGGATGCTGCTGAATGTCATCCTTGTGCCAATTCACCGTGTGTTGTCACAGCAAATGAATATACTTTACCATGCCGCATGCTATTTTTACACTCAGCAATTGCGCACTTCCAAACATACCTGAAATGCTATGAGAATTAATGGCCATTTTGCTTTATAGATCCTCGTTACAAAGATCTGGTTGCACGCTGGATACAGGACACGAGTCATCACTTCTGTATTTCATGCAAAACATATACTGGAGTGACAGAGACCTGCGCTCAAAACTCAAGACTGATACTAGGGAATGCAATAGCACTGCGGTGGGAGAAACTGAGGCACAGAGCCAGCCGTTCCAAAAGACAACATCGCTTTTCAGTGCTCGTTTTATTCATCTCCATTTTTTTTTCTTTTTTGCTTAAACTTCATGGTCTACACCTTTGCTTCCTCTGAATTCACCCCTATAATCCGGTATTTGGGTTGGTGCAGGCACTCAGCCCCGCTCCTACCTGCAGCCCCAGGACAGGGCAGCTTCAGAGGGAACAGAAACAGGTAGAAATTTGCCTTCCAAACTCTGAATCGTGGTGAAGTTTGCTGGCTTTCCAAAGCTGACTCTTAAAACCCTCAGAAATACTTCAGAAGCGCCCGAAACCCGCCGTCACTCGGCAAAGCAGCCTGTCCGCGCACCTCCAGAAAGCTTCACACGAGCTGTAAAACCTGGGGCGACACCTTACACCTTCAGCAGAAGCTGACAGCTTTGTTTAATAAGTTTAAGAGGGACCATAAAACACTGCACGCTCAGAATGCATGCCAATTAATTACCCACAGAACACCACCATTTTAGAGCCATTTTAGAGCACATTTCAGTTAATAAAAGGCAGACTCATAAATTTCACATGACTCTCCTCCGCCTGTGTCAAAATACGACTCCTGTGCTCAGCTCCTATCCATACGTTTCTTGGCCATGTGTCTGGAAGACAAAAGCAACAACTATCTTCCCACTGGTGATGTCTACGTTGTCTTGAAGCTCAGAAGCTTTCAAAGCAGCAGCTCGGAAGTTTTTTTGAGCATTTCCTGGTTGTGATTTTGCGTAGGTGGATGCGTTCCCTCTGCCCTGGAAAATGCGAGCGACCACATTGAAAACGTTTTGATGGGTCCCTTGCCCAGCCTCCAGCCTACCCGCTGCCATGGAAAAGGTAGAAGAAGCCCCATAGTCAAATCCAGCTTTCCCGCAGGGGATGTTTCTTTGCAACCCCAGGCAGCGGAATGGTTTTAAGTAAATGGCTGAACACCCTGTATACACTTCTGTCTTTATGCAGTTTCTGTCACTTATTATCCATTTTTAATCCTGCTAGGCTCTTTGTCTTAATGGTATCTGATTAATTTCCCAGGTTAATTATGCACCATGTAGGAAAATATTTTACTTGTATCACTTTTAAATTCATTAGCTTTTAGCATTATTGTATAGCACTCCGCTTGCTCTTGATTTATGGGAAAGGCTAAATAGGATCGTCTGACTGACCTCTTTGGGCAATTCACTCTCCTATATACCACTAACAGATCACCCCTCGTTTGTCTCTTAATCAATTTAACCTTCTCTCGTACGGAAGATCTGCCCCACCTCTTATAACTTGCTCTGTCTTTCACAGGATGCTCTGTGTATCTATTCTGCCCTTTTGACCAAAACCCTAAGTATTCAAGGTGAAAGGAGCCTTAATATTTTCATTATTGATCTCTTTTCAGCTCTTAAAAGAATCAAGTATCTTGCTTCTATCTGATTGCTCCTCTGCACTGAAGAACTGAATTGTCCTTAGTGCCCCCATGGACCAGTTTCACAAGGAAATTTGGGGAATCAAATGCTATTTCTGGTCCGTACAGAGAACATATCAGTGCTGCTGACAAGGTTTTTACCTTGTGGCTATCTCGCCTTGCAGCTATCCATGTTTGCGCCAGCATCTTCAGCCACACAACCCTGGCAGTCAGCAGGAGGAGGGAAGGCAGGGTGGGAAAGGGCTGCCCAGCTGCAGAGCACTGGGAGCCGGAGCGATTGAGGGAGGCTTCAGCCTTCTCATGGGAAGAATAATAATATATTTGTATGTATAACAACAGCAATGACAACACGTATGCCCTATGCTCTATATCCACCTCTGGCGTACCCAATGTATATGCCTAGCAAAGCAAAACCATCTACTTCTGTGCACCGTAGCTCTTTTCCAAAGGACACAGTTCTGTAGGGCCGATGGTTAATGGCAATTTCCTGGCTGATAGGATGGTAAAATCCTGTCTTCTAACTTCAAAACCTAACCCCTTTTGCCACTTGGCACTAGCCAGAAAGTTCTGGGTTGTCACAGATTTCCTGTTGTGTCAGTAGGTATTCGGCCTGGAAGGAAACAAGTGCCGTGGGGATCAGATCAAAGGTATCTGGTACCTGCCTGACCACTTCCACCCTAGTTTCTGAGCCCCTTGCAGTCTTTGTGAAGAACTGCTTTTGCCTTCTGATGCTACAAAAGAAAAAGGAAGCCTACATCAGCACGGGGACATGAATCTGGGATCTACCAGAAGACGGGCTAGGATCCTACCCTGTGAATCAGCTCCCTCAAGACAGCTGCATTATGAGATTGCGTTATCAGAGGCTGAAGATGAAGCACATAGGTGATGCTGTACAGACATTTGTTTTTCAGTTTGACATCCCCATCCACATCTATCTGTGAGGCAAACGCAATTTCACCGATACTGCACAGACGTGGGCCACGCAACGCTGCAGGAATGTAGAGCTGATGATCACCCCGCTCCATAAGGCACGCGAGTTCAGACAAAACACCACAATAATATTGGTTATTCCAGGTTTCCCGAGTGTTGCCGGTTGGAAAGCAAACCGAATTTCCTTTTGTGTTGATGACATGCTTCACCTCCAATGTGAGAGCTGAAAGATAAGGCAGCTACCTTAAACAAACATGCCCTAAGATGCAAAATACAAGCACCTTCTTGAGAACTCTAGTACTATTCTTTTTCACGTCGTGTCTCTTTGAAGTGTAGATAGCCAAAAACACTGGCAATGCTTTCCCTCTGATGCTGCAGTTTTTGAGAGTATTATGCATATTGCAGATGCGGTTTTCTTGCACTAGATTGAAAAAAGAAATAATCTTATTAAAAATGTAAAAGGATTTCAGGGTTCTGTGCATACTCAGAGAAAAGAGAGATGTCAACAATAAACATGCCATCTGAACAATACAGAAGGACCTCTGTCCCATGGGCATAATAGATGTTTTATTAATAACTTGCTTTTATATATTTTTCTCATTTCCCAAAACAAAGGGGAAAAAAAAAAAAAAAGAAGAATGGGTTTGGAAATCAAAACATTTCCTTGACTGGACAATTCAACATCCTCCCTGAAACACAAGAAGATGAACTGAGACCTGGCGCATTTTGTGGGTTCACGTTCTCCTGCCCTCAGTGCTATTCTGCCATCGGGACGCCGCCAGCACAGGGTCAAAGACTCACCAGCCCTCAAGAGTCAGTCCTGGACCCCAGTAGATCCAGATAATACATTAAAATTTGAGCCTTTTAAGTGGCTTAGGCAGATTCAGCAGAAGCATTGATGGAAAAGATGTGGGATGTTACGAGTTACTCATTCTCTGTGATTGCTGGAGGACAGGGCATAAGAAAGATCGAGAGGGAGGACAGAGGCGTCTCTTTCCATTTTCTAGGAAGAAACACGGCAGCTACTGCCACACAACACTATTTTTTTTCCTAATCTAAGCCAGTTTTTCTCTGTCAAGTAGAAGTCCCAGCAATGGATAGAGGACCCAGCAATGGATAGAGGAGAGCGATGTGTCTCTGCTCCTTTAGATACCTTCCACCTGAGCATGTGTCCAGACCCTCAGGCTTCTCCCATATCAAGTTACTAGGTCCAGGGAAGGGTAATCTTCCAGAGGCCGTTTACCCTGATTTTCCACTCTCTTTGACACGATGTCGTTTTTCCTAACACATAGCCTGTACTTCAGGTAATCTGAACCTCTCTGGCAATACTCTTCCTAGGTCCTCAGTAAACTAGTTTCTCAAAAAACATCCTAAATGGCTTTAAGGAAGCAGGGATGTGGGATGTATTCAGGTAGAAAGAACCTAAAGGAAATTTCCCTTTCCATTTTCTGCCAATGTATATGACCTGTGTTATTATGGAACAACACTTATGCTTTGTTTTTTGGATAGCCTACCTGTACAAATAGGGTCTTTTCTACAGAAAATAGGTGTCTAAAAAAACTACCTAAAAAACCTTTCCAGGATGCAGAAACTCCTATTTACTCACATAAGGCTTTAATTGCTTCATATCCCAAACGGTTTCTACACAGCCAGACCTTAGATTTTACCTTGTGAAACCCAAAACCCTTTTTTTAATCCCTTTCTTATCTGTACAGTTGGGGATTCACTCATAAAAGATTTCGAACAATTGACCCCAAACGTGCCCAAGCGCAGAAGGAATTTATCACTCATATAAGGTTGGGATGCTTTTTTCTGCCCTAATTCAAGTGCACTTTGCAAGGCTACCGGGGTCACAAGTTGTGCTTCTTGCCTTTCCTATGGCCGCTCTCCTGTGGAAGCGACCAGGAGAACTTACTGCATACAAAGAAAAAAAAAAAAAAAATCTATCTAATTAAGAAGCAAGCGTGCATCTGTCTCAGGCCACTTGCCAAGCATAATGCGGTGGGGGGGACAAATCTTCTGCTATCAGAAACTGCTCCTTTTGGACTCACTGACTCCAGTAGCGCGGGTGACAGACGCCTCACAGTCAGGTCTCGGGACTTTCTGTGCTCACCTAATGATGGAGAAGTTGTGGGATTTGTCAGAAGTTCATCAGACCATAAATGTGCCAGAGGTTCAGAAGGTACAGACAGCTCTGAACACGTCTGTGATTTACTTAAGTAAGCATATTCCATGCCTAGTTGTCAAAACACAGGTACATGTACAAAATAGCAGATGTGTCTGACAATTATCTCCGGGAACCCACAGCCAGGTTGTGTCAAAAAGAGCCCAGATGTGGCCTGTGTCACTAAGTGGTGGGGGGAAAGGGAGCATGGGAGGACACTGTCAAAATGGATAGGCAGCTTGGCAGGAAAAAGCTGGATCACTCGGGATATTTGGCACATTCCATATTTTCTGGTGCCCTCCAGAGAGACTGTGCTTATGGAAAGGAGTCTCCTGAAAATGTTAGAATGGAGTTTGATGAAAAAGCCAGTCTTGCCCTTGGAGATCACACTCTGGCCCTGTATGGATCTCCTGTATGGACAACGGCGGGAAATATGTCACCATAGCCAGAATCGCATCTGTTCCTAAGTTTATTTTATGAATTTCACATAAGACCCTTCTGAAGTTATTAACAAGGGAAGAGGAAGGAGAGAGAGAGGTAGCCGGCCACCCTGGCGTCTTGCTGAGCTGCAAGTTGAACAAACAAGAGCACCCTCAGCACCATCCTGCCACCACGGATGAGGCAGGCGAGATCACTGTCCATGTTCTGAACGAGGATAATGACTTTGGCTAAAGTGTTGTTTTGTAACCTCAGTCCATCTTCTAGAGGTAAGAGCAGTCACAGTGGCACTGATTTCCCTCACAGGGTCACCAATTAGTCAGCAAGGACCTGAGATGGACCTGTTGGAGCGGGTCCAGAGGAGGCCACGGAGATGATCAGAGGGCTGGAGCACCTCTCATACAAAGACAGGCTGAGAGAGTTGGGGGTGTTCAGCCTGGAGAAGAGAAGGCTCCAGGGAGACCTTATAGCGGCCTTCCAGTACCTGAAGGAGGCTACAAGAAAGCTGGGGAGGGGCTGTTTGTGAGGGCACGTAGCCATAGGACGAGGGGCAATGGCTTTAAACTAGAGCAGGGCAGGGTTAGATTAGACATTAGGAAGAAGTTCTTTACAATGAGGGTGGTGAGACACTGGCCCAGGTTGCCCAGAGAGGTGGTGGAGGCCCCATCCCTGGAGACATTCAAGGCCAGGCTTGATGAGGCTCTGAGCAACCTGATCTAGTTGAAGATGTCCCTGCTGACTGCAGGGGGGTTGGACTAGATGGCCTTTAAAGGTCCCTTCCAACCCAACACATTCTATGATTCTATGGCTTTTACCAGCCTTCTGGTTATAGAGGGACAAAGAGAGGCAGATGCAGAGGTTACATCAGACGCTAAAATCTTTTTCACCCTTTTTCTCTCCCCACCACTTCATCAAACCTAGAAATGCTTGAAGGACTGCTTCATGTGAAATATCTGTGAGAGAGGTCCAAGCTCGCGCAGGAACATCTTTGCTTAACATCCACCACGCTGATGACTGTAACTTAATTACCGTGCATACTGTACCGGTGACAGTAAATATTAGTGCTGTGTGCTACAGAACAAATATCCCGTGATGAAAAATTCAAACAGTATCGAGCTTTTCATTAGTGCAGTAATGGCTTTCTCACACATTTAGCTCATTTTTAACTCAACCTGCTAGGGGAAAGAAATGACATACTTTTTGTTGAATAAGACAGCACTGAGATTATATGGAGGTGCGTTTTTATGGGTAAAGAAACGTATGCCACATTAATCTATTTTTATGCTTTGCCGTACATGCTGACGAGTCATTTGAATGCCAAGTTTCATTAGTAAATTGGGAGCGATATAGGTGGCCCTATGATAAAATAAAATACATGTATTTCAGTTAAGAATGCCAAACTGCAGTACTGCTGCAGAATATCTTAAAGCACTAACTAGGATCATAGGATATAAGGATTAAATCTTAGGACCCTGTTTATAAAGGGAATTTCGTGTCCATAAAATGCACATCAGTAATACAATCTGCTTGATATTGTATTGTTCTATCATTTCTCTACGGATCATATTAGTCAGTGTCCTGTTAACATCCATTTTATCATACTGTCATAATATTATATTGAAATGAGATCTGGCACTTTTGGGGTCCTGTGCAAGATGAAAAAATGGGTCTCCAGCAGTCTTCCTCTTAGATATAATTGAAAAAGAGGCAGGCATGAGGGCATGCTGTGACTCACGCTGCCAGAGAGTGATCCGGAATCATTCAGATGATGAGTACATAGAGAACGCCGTGCACAGAAAGATGGCAATTTGCTGTACTAATGTTTTGAAAATGAAAATTTCTAGCTGTTTTGCAGAGGAGCTTAGTAGGAAAGGCAGAAGAAAATAATAATAATAATAATAATAATAAAATCTTTTAGAGTTAAGCCAGATTATTTCTGTTGGTTTTGGAAAGGCTGCACTGCAAGAAATGTGTTTTCTTGAGAATGGTCTAAAACAGAAATGAACAGTGCTTTATTGACCAAAATAAGTATAAAATAGAGGAAATGGAAGGCAAACAGGAAATGAAAACATTTCTCTCCCTTTTCTTGAGAATTAGTTATACAGAGGGATTCTGGAGCATCTTCCAGGCTCCTTGAACAGAATCTTGGATCCTCACTTCTGTAATTGTGGCCGCTTGGCCATAGGCAGGAACACTTATGTACGGTCAGTACTTCAAGCTCATAAGACTATATTTCTACCATCAAGCACAATTTCCAATAGCCAAGCTATCTGACAAGCCCCAGCGGGACCGAAAACAATACTTCTCATTCTTCCCAAATAGATGGGACTAAGAGACTAATGATATGAACGTCCTATTCCTTTGGTGTTTCCACCAAGCTTTAATACTAAACAAATAAATCAAACGAGCAATCCCAACCTTTGTTCAGTATCTACGCTATCAACATTGGTGCACAGTCAGTGTTGAAAAGGGTTTGTCTTTTTTTTCTTGTTGTCCTTTGTTTTGGCTCGCTTTGTTCTTGATATCATCATTTTGTACTAAACAATGCAAATTTGGTATTAAATGACAGCCTTTTCTTCAGGACTTTGTTGTTAAAGACACCCAAACTCATGCAAGTTGGCCTGTCCCCAAGAGAACGACCCAGACACCTGGCCTGAATCCTCTTTCAGAAACTGAACCAATCTCCCCTAAAAATCAAACCCCGCCATTGGTCCCCGCTTCATCAGGGATGCAGGCAAGGACCTGCGGAGAAAGCAGGGCCACGGGGCTCGGTTCGGCCTCACGATGTCCAGGGGAACACTTCCTCGTCAAATACATGAGGAAATTCATTTTAGTGACGATTTTTTTCAGAGATCACGCTGCGTGGTAACGACTCCTGTATCTGCATGTTGGAGCAGAATCCATCAAAACCAGTGGTGTTCAGCAGGCTCTAAAGGTCCTTTAAAATATGGTACACCGTCCACATTTTTCCCCTCCATTCTACAGTTTAAGTTCATCCCAGTCACCTAGTCACCACCCTCTACATTTGTCGGTGACATTTTTAAAACACCCTTCCTTGTTCTCCTTAATGTATCTGGTTTTACCATTGCTATTTAAATTTTTATAAGTCTCTGTACGCTGAAACAGTCAAAGTGTGATCTTTCCAGCAGCAAAGAGGGGACTCCTTTACTTAGGAGGAACTGCAGGACCACATGTGCTTTGCGGGGCTATGAGTGACCCAGAAATAGATGGTTCCTGGGAAAACACTGTTAAGTGCCAAGATGGGCAATTTACTACATGTGCAAGTCCAGGTGAACGGGGAATCTTCAAGAAACTCCCATTGAGCTGGAATTGGGACCATTTTTATAGCTTTCAGTTTTGAGGTCACAGTCACCCGGACTGGAAACTCAAAAATGACTTCAAAAAGGCAAACGCTAACTAGATTTCACACTAGATTTCATTTTACTTGGCATTACAGAAAGAATGCAGGTATTAAATAGACTGTTTCCTGTATACAATAAGGTTAATTAGTAGCAAGGGATGGAAATCAGTGTAGACATAACTCTTTTAGACAGGTATCAAAAATAATCCCCTGATCCCCACAGACCCCAGCTGCACTGAAAGAGGAACAATATAAAAGATTCTTTAAAAGAAATTTTTCAAACATTCTCCAGGTGTCCCAGCTATATTTAAATAGGCCCGTGGCCCCATGTGTACTCCAACCCTTTCTGCTCTACAGTTCCCTTGCTCCAAGTTAAATGAGCAGAGTACTTGCACAGAATTTTGAGGTGCAACATAAAGGATTTCTGTACAAAGAGACCGGGATTGCAAACCGAGACAGACAGGAGAACAAAAAGAAGAATATATTCTGGACTGAATGGGACTTCCCTAAGCTCCTTATCAATAAGGTTAATAAGGGTCCATGCAATTTACTGATCACTACGATGCAACAACTGGGCTAAAGCTATAAAGAAGCTACATAGATACCGGCTTTTAGCGCTTCTCATGGCCCACCACATTAAAGTCCCTTTACCCTTCCCCTGTCACCCCACTCAAGAGAATAAACTCCAGTCTGTGTGATTGGCCTCGCTAAAATCCCCGGTCTGCTATTACGCTTCTACCTGCCCTAGTTAAGCAGATTAATAGTTATTTCCTAGAATTTGATCCTCTAGTCCCTTTGTAATTGAAGCAGTAAAGCTCAGATATTTCTAAAAATGTATTTCTGAAAAATACATTTCCTTTTTTCTCCGGTTTAATTTTGTTATCCTCAATCATATGCATGATAGAAAAAAAATTCCAAACTTCTATCTCCTTTATAAAATACATGTCATATCAAAAAGGTGACAAGAGGGGGAAAAGTAATTAGTGAGTTCACAGAGTTCAGTAGAAAAGTTAAAATAGAGTAACACATTACTTTTTATGTTAAGATTTCACAAGACGAATCTTGCCTGTGTTTTAATTGCATGTGACCCTGGCAGTCCCACTCTGAAATGAAGTGCCGTAAAATTAAAGATGACAGACGCTCAAAACAAGTCTTGTGATCTTGATTAAACTACAAAGACCACACTTTCTCTCTGCTGCAACTCAGATATGATGGGCTGTTTTATTTGGGGAATTGCTTCATTAATGCTTTCTTTGACTAGACATGTTTATTATAAAAAATACTGGATATGGTGATATCTCGCATAGCTAAATAAAGTCTAAAAGACAAGTAAAAAAATTAGGAATCTTTAAATAACCTCAAGACCTAAATGCTTCTTTTAAAGATCATGGGCATCTGTAGAAGGAGGTACTAACCATGCCTGCAGTGTAGAGTACCTATGTTGAAAAGTGCAAGGTTTTTTTTCACAATTATGTCTGTAAGAACCAACTTGATTGTTCTGACAGTGTTATGTGACAATTGTTTCAAGTTAAATTTCCACAGGCCAGAATAAAATGTAGGGGGGGAAAAAAAAGGAAAGGGAAAAAAGAGGAGGCGAAAAAAAAAAAAAAAAAAACGAGCCACCTCTGCTTCCAACAAAATTCTTGCTAATTTTCAGAAGTGTAATGATGACAACTGACTGCAACTAGGTACGTGCAGACTTCCAGATCTGTAAGCCTACACAAATTATATATTTCCAAACTTGCTGTGTTATCTAGACTTTGTGACTAAAGAACGTGCAGGACTATATGCACTTCTTTAAAATTAGTTTTAAATTATAACTAATACACATGCAACACCTTAACTCTCCTTATTTTCCAGACCAAGTTATGAGCAACTCTTGGCCTTCTGTACCAATTTTCAGTTCAAAGAATCTAGGCATACTAATTGTTAATCAAGACATTCAGTGCATCAACGCAACCCACCGGTACCCTACTACTGCTGTCATTATCACCATCGTGACGGGGATCTTAGGGCCTTGCTCCTTTCATAGTAACGTGTCTTTGCAGTCACACGTCTGATTTTATTTTCAGAAATAACCTCGCAGACTTCAGTAGGATTCCCCACCACGCAACTAAACGACGTTCAGTTCAGGAGCCAGAGGAACTACAGCACTTGGTACCATAGAAAAGTAGACATGCTGCCACACCACGCCTGTCTTCACCTTCTCAGCATTTCTCACTTTTGAATGATGCTTTCCAAGAATTACTAAATCCTTTTGTTCTGAATATACCATATATTTTCTTCTAATGTTCACTTATTTTAAGGAAATAAGCTATACAGGCAAACCTTTAGCCCCATGGCCAGCTTATGTCTGTCAAGACATTCAGGACAAAAGGGGCTGAGGAAGAAGTAAGAATTTCTTGCCCTAAATGAAGCTTCCCAGACAGAGGATGGTCAAAAACCCCGCAGCACAGGGGAGAAATCCCAGTCTTCATTTCTCTAAACCGCTATTGTTCAGCCACACCACAGTAATGCCTCCAAAGGCGACAAGCCACACTCTTACACAACTGCCTGGGATCCACGTCTTCCTCTGAGACTTTCACAGAGTCTGGTGAAGATACAACCACAGCTGACCTTCTACAGTGTAGGGAAATAAAGGACACCTCGCAAGATTTGTTATGTGCTCCAAGCAGAGGAGAACTTCATATTTACGTGCTTGCAGCTTTGAAGAGACAGATGCATTTCTTTCAGGATCCCCGTAAAGGAAACTCTTCATTAAGTTACCCCCAAAACTTTCCCTGGTCTTGCCGTATTGCTGTGCACTGGGCTGCACTGGGAGAACTCCAACAGCAACCTAATCAGACTTGGTGATGCACAGAGGTGAGCTCAGGGGTGGAGTTTAGAGTAAGAGGAGCACCACCTGTTCCACAGCCCCAGGGGGTGCAGCCCGTGTCCTAACACCACGTCACACGTCCGCAAACATACACACGACCCCATCTAGTCTGGGGCAGGCACTGTCCCTCCTCTCACATCCCAAGTTTGTGCGGTTTGGAAGTTACTCATACAGGGTCTAGTTTCCCCCATTGGGAAGCAGCTGAGGTGCTGCACATTAACAATAAGACAAACTACAAATTGACACACCCCGAGTCCCCTTTTTCCCATTGCAAGTACCCGGTGCCTGCACACACACCTTTAGTAATTCAGTGCACACAGATCCACAATTACTTTCACTAATATTTAAACCCGGT
>NC_071472.1:4785000-4872500 GCF_028500815.1 Rissa tridactyla | reverse complement strand
CTTCAATCTGGAAAACAAAATTGCTTACTGAATGCAACCCACAGGATTAAAATTAGTCCACTACCAAACGTACTAGGAGAGGATAAGTAGCTGCCCTTTATTATTTAAACTAAAAGCGACATGATTAATTTACCCTGATGTGATTCAACGGCATGAATAAAACAGGCAATTGAAACACAGAGAAAGAGCAAAAGGGAAAGAGAGGGAAAAAAGCAGGTTTAGCATATAAAGATTCCCTTAAATATGTCCTTGTAGCCATAATAATGCTAATAATATCAAAAAAATCTGCTCTTTCCAGCCTGTGAAGTACACCGCAGCCTGTTGACTGAGAGCTGAAGGTTATGCCGTACGTATGAAGTGTGTATAACTCAGATGTCAATGAGAGCTCTAAAGTACTGGGGGAATAATTAAGTTTCCCCTATTAGGAGCACGCGCCCTACTGAAAATTTCAGAACCCTTTACTGGCAAACAAAAGTGCTAACAATAGCTGAATTAAAGGTTACGTACAACCTAACTGCAAGCTTTCCACAAATTACCGCAAAAAAAAAAAAAAAAGACAACAAGTAGGATATAAAACTTGAATAAATGAATAAGTGGATACTCGTTCAGCCCACTGTTGGATTAGGAGTCACCGTAAAACCGTGAACATAGCTAAGGCCGTGGAAAAGAAAAAAAAGTAGAGTCCTTCCAGCAATCCAAGCAAGCTCCGGAAACCGAATCAATACATTGCAATAACAACTAGGTTGAATGTATTGTTAATGTAAATAAAATTTACACATTCCTATTCTGATGTTAACAGCTAAAGCAAACGTTTGACAAATCTTAAATAAATTACATTGACAACATTAATTCAATCTACCACCAGTGCTAATACATTAAAAAAAAAGTAGTAAGAGCATTGTAAAAAAGCATGGTAAAAAAAAAAAAAAACACAAAAAACCAACCCCAATTACAATTGGTCTCAAATCTCTATATCTTAATATTGGTGTCACCCTCTGACTATAACATCTATTTTAAAAATCAGTTCCCACTTTCCTAAGAAATTAAACCAAAAGCAATAGACACTGTTTATGCAAGTCTTGGCTTTACTCTAACACTGCTCCTTCCACACCAAGCAGCCAGAGAGTACAGGGAGTACAAGGTAAAAAGGAAGGAAAAAAAGGAAAGTATTTGCCAACATATTATTTTCAAAGCAGTCACTTCAAGGAAGGGTAAGAATAACATAAGCTGTGTTATTCAAACGTCAGATGTAAATACATGGATTGTAAAATACCCACTTTTAGATCTGAAATCTAAGTAAAACAATTTATTCTGCTACAACCCTCTTATTACCCTTTGAATTTAGACAAAGTATTTCCTGCCAAAGATATATGGAAACATGATGAACAAATGCATCCTTCATGTACTCTAGAAAGAATATCAGGCCCTGTCTTCCAGCCATTCATTTATATATAAAGAGATTTACTAAAAAATAATAATATTTTCTGTTTCTATCAAGGTAAAACTAAACAAATAAGCTGAAGTGAATTACATTTAGCTTATGATGCAAATGATGCAAAAGTCCACTTCAACGTTGTTCTATGTGGAAACAGATAGAATTTGGTACTTCTCTCATCTGGACCCGCTTGCTCGTAGAAACCCAAAAGGAGCTGAAGAAGGGTTTGTGCATTTGGAGTCCTCCAAGAAGGAATATCGTTTTAATAGGTATTTTTTTAGTTTATCCCAAATGTTTTCCCAGGAACGTCCAGAGCAGAAAGTTGATTGTCTTTCTTGGAGTCTCCTACAGGTACTCTGCGTATTTCAAGCTGAAGACATACATGGTCACGCATTGAGAGGATTTTCTACTAAAATCTATGCGAATAAAAAGAATTTCAAAATATACATGAATATTTTTTGTGTTTTCAAATCCCTAAATCCAAAAGGGAAAAAAGGACTCAACGTGCTTTTATTCTGATGTGCCACAGTTGAGCGGATCTCAGGCTGGAATACTTGACTGGAGAAAGGTCTCTTACTCTGTAACCTACCAGTATTACTGAACTCATGATAGGGCATGAAAAACTCCCGTCCCACAGTTTTGAATCAGATCCATTCATAACCAAAAGTACCTGTAACATCTGCAGTGGAACTGGAACCACTTGGCATTTTGTCATGAAAACTTGTAGCAAAGAATTTACTTTCAGTTTTGACTTTAAATGGATTCATTTACTCCCCGAAAATAGTTCAGACTTAGGGGAAATAAAAAAAAAAAAAAATAAATCTGATTTCATATGCTTTGGAGGTGGGACTGGCAATTTCACTGAAGCTGCAAATAAAGCTGAAAATCTTGGAGTTATAAAGCTGAAGAAAACAAAAAGAAAAATGTGTAAAATTCTGTGAAACAAATTATGTGAATTTTGCACAGCTGTACTCAGGGCATAACTGTAAATGAAAAGACCAAACTAATTAGATTATAAGCAGTTGATCTGCCTTATATTGTTTTATCATATGTAGTAGGTATAATATCTCCACATGAATGACTTGAAGCAAGTCATCAGCATACAGTGTTCGAGAAAGCTGATCAGATTAGAAAGACCTTGTAAGTTATGCTTGAAGAAGATGAGATTGATGATAACTTCCTCCTCACGGTTACACCAATAAAATTGCTTCATCTCTATTAAACTTCAGGTTTCAGGAGGCACTGCGTCCTAACGAGACCGAATTAAACGTAGGAGTTCATTAGCGCAAAGCAGACACCCAAGTGTCAAATGACTGAACGTTATTTTGAACGGGTTTCCCAGCGTCTTTGCAGGAAATCCATTAAAAACAACTGGAACCATTTTTGTGGCTAGATTCCAGCGATGGGATCAATGTACAATATTCAGGATGCTGGCTGAAAGCCAGATGTAAGGCATCGCTGTAGCCCTTAAGTATAGAGAGCTTAATTTTAAGCATATGAATAGTCCCACTGAATTTACCAATCCTCACGTGCTTAAAGAGGAGTTTGTGCCTATGCACTTCTGCGGAGTAGAGCCAGGGAAGACAGAGCTCCTGGTGGATTTCTCAGTCTCACTCCAAACCATTTACACCACATGGGAAGAGTAAACAGTGGAAAGGTAAAAAGCCGTGTCCCTAAGCGGGGAACGCAGTCAGTCCATCAGCAAGGTTTCCTCCTCAAAATCCTCTCAGAAAGACCTCTCAAACAGTCACTCAAAACATACGGTAGCCCAGAGCTGCCACGGGGAATAACCATCTTCCATCCTTAGGCAAAGAGCAGCCAACACAGAGGTCGCACAGGGTTTACACAATTTGGGCAAGAGAAATTAGAGCGCAACGTTCAAGAAGTGAAGCGCTCTCCTTCTACTTCCAGGGCACATAGGAGACCACTTGATTTTTCGTTTTCGTTTTTACCTGATTCAGATGAAAGTGTCAGCAACCTGAGCGTACCTCCGCTCAACAAAATTAGCAAAACACGTGAGGTTTCATCGCACAGAAAAATAACATAAGATGTTCTGAGAACTTGCAGCAACGTGGGTGGCCACTATGAAGAAAAAGCTTTGGAGTATTTATACAGCAAATAAATATTCACAGACACTGCTATTCCCACTCACTGAAGTTTTGAAAGACATTATTCTCCTAAAAGACAGATAAAAGAGAAGAGGTGGGGGAGGAAGGGAAACTATTATGGAATGAGGAATAAGGGCCAGAGCCACAACCACAAGATTGATGTGAGTGCTACAGTAAGCAAAGACCAATTCACTGCTTAAGGGTGTCAAAACCCGGCCCTGGGAGAGAAGCGGAGGCTGAGAAATGAGAAAAGAAAAGGCAAGAGAAGGAATGTATAAAGAACAGCAAATATTAGGGAAATGAAGAAAAATAGAAGGCACCAAATGTCACTTGAAGGGGGTACGAGTGCAATTGCTTCTTCTCCTCAGCTAATCCACAAATTAATGAAACCAGAACAAACAAAAAAAAACAGACCATTATTCTACACATTCAAAGGTGAATCTTACAGTCATCGTCCAGAATGAAGCCAGATAAGGGTGAGAGAAACAATAGCACCATAGCATCGCGGCACAATGACATTACAGCAATTTTCTATTTTTCATCCGCTCTGTTTTTACTGGAAAGTCTTACAAAGTAAAGGACCCATTTAGGGCTTTTATAAACCGCACTTTCACATTATTTCAGTGAGACAACACAGGTTCATAGAGCTGCTCAGGTGCTTAAGTATCTGGGTGAATAATCAGGGTTTTTGTTCTATGAACCATTCAAACATTCAAGTATGTTAAAAAAAAAAAAAAAAGGATGGATATTTGCTTTTAAATAAACTTTCTTGTCCCAATTCTTATTCACTGACATGAAAGGCATATTTCATTATTGATTTTTTCTAAGGTCTCATTAAAAAAAAAAAAAAATCTGTTAAATTAACAAATATAGGAATTAATGCTTTTCCCCCATCCTATGGGTTTTAACAGAGAACGGTATCTCTGTCTCGGAGCTCTGTAGGCTGGTGCGAAACTGCAGAGAGAGAATTCTCAGTCAACTTTTATACTGTGAGATCCCCGAGTAATTGTAGAGTAACAGAACCCCATCACTATCAATGGAATCCTGTAGGTTTCATTCTGCTAAATTTGACAGGACTTCTTCATAAGCTACTTTCCCTTTATTGACTTCGAAACACAGCTGGGGAACCCTTTGCGAGGTTGTGAACCAGTGTGAGACTTGGGGTTAGGGGGTTTTTGTGTTTTGGTTTTTTTCCCCTCCTCAAACTTGAGGTGTTATGAGACCGTAAAATATTTTATCGTGACTTGAGGGGGGCTGAGTTTCTTTTGATAATTTGCTTCCAATCAGAAAATCTTGAGCCAGCCAGTTAATTCCAAGTTTGCGATTTAAAAACCGAGAAATGGGCAAATATTTAGCCTATCCCTAATTACTCTCTGTATCTGAATATGCAAATTTCAACGGAGTTGGAATTTTCTCTAAGTGATTTGGCAAGTATAAATTACCCTTGCCCTTAAGACTCCTAGCTTCCACAGACAATGAATCAACAGTTGGTGTTAAAAGGCTGCAGCTTTACTATTAACAATCAATACAAGTTTTCAACAGGAATACACTTAGCCAGCATTAATGCAATTACATTATGTTAAATAATATTAATACCAAAGGCATGTCCGTTGCTGGCCTGCACCAAAGTCATAACATTCCTCAGCAACTGTCTCTAAACACCCATCTAGGAACAACCCAAAAACCGTGTAGTCTGTGAAACTGCTGGTTTGCCAAAGGTTTAATTTTAAATCAGCTAAGCATTGTATAGATTGTGTTCCAGAAAGACAAGTCCAATTTTTACATCTGCAGGTGTAAGAAAGCAGTTGTCCATGCACCACGGTAAAGGCTCTGTATGGAGAATGTCTACGGTGACGCGTGCACAAAAACCCACCACCTGCAAGCACCTGTATCTGGAAGGGGAGATTAATCCCTCTTTAAACCTCAACCTGCTCATCCAGGGATTCTTTACCATAATTCATACTGTCAATATCCGGCTGTTCGCTGCCCACTGATCCTATTTCACAGAAATGGGTTGGTGATCTTTTGTCCGCTCCCAAACACCAGGGAGGCAGGTGCAAGGTTAGAGGTGTTTACACGCGCTCAAAAGTATCTATTATAAAAGTGACTTGATGCCGTTTACCGAATAAGATTTTTAAGAAACTGGGTCCATATTTTTCAGCACATTTAAAGGTGCCAGAAAGGCACCAAGTGTGATTTTCAAATCTCTCATTGCCAGGAAACAAAGAAGATAAATCCAAACAGTCTGTTCTGGGCAGGGGCTAACAAGCTTTGCCTAGTATTGTGAACTATCCAAAAAAAAAACCCATAAACAACTTTAAAACACCTTTAAGGTGGAAATCGCACTTATATCAGTCCGGAGTATTACATGTACATTTACCCTTTTGAAAATCCCACTAATTTTCTATGTACAATATTAAAAAATCTAAATACATATTTTAAGATTTGGCCCTTAATACTTCCAAGACCTTGAAGTCATATGCTGGAATCTAAAAGGCTAGCGTAAACGCAGAGCTTTACAGATATACTGACTTTAATTTCCAATTGCATTTTTAACTATCATGAATTAATGCCTGGTGACATGAACGGTGACATTTATATTTTAAAAGAAAATATCACAGACGAGGAAGGCGTGCAGAATGACAGCCCATGCTGCAAAAGCAGCTAATTCCCACCAGTGTCCCCAGTCATATTGTGTAATTCCATAGGCTTTCTCCTTATTAGAGAAATGCTTCTCCACAGTTACAGGAAAACAAAATGAACACCTCATAGCGGAGTTCCTAAAATTTGAACAGGCATTTGAATGTGCCAAGAGTAGCAGCTGTTTTTGCCAGAAAGAAGATCTGGCAGGCATTTAGTCACAAGGTCACTGCTTATGGGGCTTACCCAAGAGATGCGATGGAAAGCAAGAAATGTTGGCATGGCACTAGGACAGGTTGTCCTTGATGAACTGGAAGGAGAAGGCTGTTTTGGCCACAGGCGCTCAGCAGCAGTTTCACTTTAGGGAGGATTGTACAAACAATTTCTTTAGCTTTTGAGTTCCCATTCCTAGAGTTTCAGGTTTTGAATAGACCCAAAAATGTCATATTCACCAGTGCAGGAAGAACTCACGGAAATAAAAATCAGACACGGAGGCATCATGAAATGTAACTAGATATGGCTACCCACACTCAGTCGAGATTTAAATGCTTCCTGAACCAAGTGACCTAAAACTGTGTGGGCCCCTGTGAATTCTGCAATTCTGTAACCCTGGAATTTGCTGCAGAAGTGTGCAGGAGGATTGTAAATTAGAAACTTCGCTTCTCTTAAAAGCATTAATCTGCAGGCCCTGCTAGTGGTACACCTAGATATGAAAAAGGGCTGTCTTCATCCGCTTGCATAAAAGGATGGCCTGGCAGATTGTAGGGTGAAATGACATATTTATCTTTCTGGATATTAACTCTGAAACCTAGTAACAATAAAGTGGATGTCAACATTCGCAACTATTTGTTTCTTGACTGTATGATTGAAACGCTTGGCTGAATGTTGACTTTTCCAACTGCACATTGCTAACCCCTTAACCAAGGCAACGATACAACCCAGTTGCATCTTCAAATTCCCAGTGGACTTAAGAATGAATGGAACGCTATCCCTCTACACCAGCATGTTTAGAGGAGCTCCTTCTGACCACACCTCAGCTCTCCCTCCGTGACTTGACCCGTTCCCCATGAGCCCTCTCCCTCAGCTCCACTTATGGGTACAACAACGCTGTGCAAGAACGCACACGTGACATTAGGGAAGGAAGTTCCAGCCAAAGTCAAACATACCCCTCCATTCCTAGTGCAAACCACCTGACCATCAACACCATCAGCTTCCCCCAGCGACGGCAACAAGGCAGGAAATGCATTTCTAATGCAAGGACATGCAATAAGCTGGAAACTTAAAATAAGAGAATGCTATAATATAAACTGCATTAAATATAAAAGTTAACAAGGTACGGGGTAATGACTGCATTACTCATTTCTGCAGTTACGTCAATTAAACAAACAAACCTCCAGTTCCAAAATTACCTGAGTCACCTACTGTCCAGTTTCCAGTTTGGCTTCCTGGGTGACAAAGGAGTTTAAAAAGGTTTATTGATGAATTTAGCTATCACTTCGGTTATTCACTGGTCTTTGCTATCTATGATGTCATTTCTTCTGACTGTTTTAAGGGTAGGCAAAGCATCTGAAGACAAGGGCAAAGGAATAAAGGAGATTTGTGAAAAGGAGTGATAGGAAACTCAAAGCCCTCTGAAGTCAGTGGAAAGTCCTGTAATATTCACCCACCTTTTATTTATTGTGAGATTAAAAGTGAAAAAGCATTATGTAATTGTGAAACATTACTGTTATTCTGATACTCAGACAAATGGAAAGCAATAAAACACTATCATATGAAGTAGCTATCATGGGAGAATCGCTTAATGTTCTGGTTATAAAATGCTTCCAGAGGTAGGTGTTTCTCATCTGAAAACCTACCAAAAATAATTTAATCTTGTCTTTTTGTCAGAATTCCTATCCCACCTTCTTCTGTTCTGTTTCTTGTTCTGCTTAGTTAGTGATGTATTTCTTCCTCCCTATCTCTCAAAAGGTATTGCATGTAAAGGTCAATTCTCTTAACACAGCCTCTGCCCACTCTTCAGCTAATGTATTATAGCACATTATCAAGTTTCCAAACAATTGTTCACTTTTCATTAGAACGTGCTAGGTTTCTCTCTTTCTGCAGTCTTAGTAAAAATGGTGTTGAGTTGTTGACTAGTAATACGAACAAGCAACTTCTGCCCTTAGAAGTGGGATGGAATTGATTCATCTTATTAAAAACAGACCTCGTGTAAGCTGGAATTTGTGCTACAAAGGTTAATGTTGTGAATGCGTAGATAGCAAGTTCCCTAGTAGATGTTAGCGTTTCTATTTTCATGAGCCATTTTCAGCTTCTGATACATCATCTCAGGTCACGTTATTTCATATTGATGTAATAGAAACTTAACACGCTAAGTCAGGAGAACTAACTCACACCTGAAAAGACCCTTTTTCCCCCCCTTTACCTACTATTATCTACATTTTCTCATTTTTCTTTCTCTGAGAAAAAAAGTACTGAATGGTTAGGGCAGAAATCTTCCTGCCATTTCAGTAGAATGAATGGAGGCAACAAATCTGAAAGAAAACAAAGCTCCAGGTTGGCAAAGAAAGTTATGATCAGGAGCTGAGATAAAAAAAAAGCTCAAGAAAATGAACTCCAGACATAATAGTTGAAAAAAAGTTAGGTATGCTGATGACTACAAAACTAGTTTATGCAATATATATTTTACATCCAAACCAAACAGCTCCTTGAACATTATCGAGGCTATTATGACTTTGTAATAAACATTAGAGAGCTCCAAAGCCAGAGCTACGTACTGCCCAATTCGTATTTATATTTACATCAGAATTAGGATACAGGTTTTCACAAGCTAATCCACCCCACTTAACACAACCACGTACAACACTGTACAACAGACATTGCATTTTTACATGGCTAAAAGTACCAGCATGCTATTGCGGTCAACAAGACAGATATTGTGATAATGACTCTGCCCAGATGGGCTGGACCTTGCTGCAGTATGGTGAGAAAGCCCAGGGCACATGTGCTATCATACCACACGACCAGGGCCGGCGGCTAATGCTAAATAAGGACCTACTGCTCCATGATGCTTTCTCTCTCCTGATCCCTTTTCTTCACACTCTCAAAAACACCCACCAAAAGCCCCTCAAAAAACTCTGAAGTGGGACCGGGGAGACCTGTTGGGTCACTGAACCCAACCTCCAGCCATGCTCAACACTACCCTGATCCCAGCCAGAACTTTATCAAACTCCACCTTGATGAATATCCTTTATCACTCAAATTCAAATGAAAATTCTGCTCTTTCTATCTTGAGCACCTCCACTCTCTCTCACATCTGGGAGCAGCTTCCTGCAAGCAGCTGCAAAACCACTTCTCTGCTCAGCTCCAAAAACCCTTCTGTGATGCTTGCAAAAACCTTGACAATGTCTTGGCGACTTGTGTACTGAGACTGCTGTCTGTCATGTTTATAAATATTGTCTCATTTCTTCTCATACTATCTCGTCAGCCTGTACCATCTGTTGCCTCCTGTGACATGTGCAGACTGAGCTCTTCACAGCAGCAACTGACTTTTTCTTCTGTGCTTGTACAGCACCTAGCACAACTGGTGTTAACAGGGTCCCCCAGGGCCATAATGTCATGGAAAATTAACAAAGTTGATGAAGAAATCCCACTCTACCTGCTCACCTTCCTTCTAACTTTGTAGGAGGATCCCATGGGCAAACAACACAGTGATCTACGTGGGAAGGGGCATGGCAACAGATGGAGGGAGGTTATCGTCCATCTCTGCTCAGGATGGTGAGGCCACTCTGGTATTTGCTGCTCAGTTTGGGACCCTGGGGCAAGAGGGACATGGAGAAATGGGAGAAAGTCCAGAAGAGGCAACTAAGGTCATCAGATGCTTGGAGAATATGACCAACAAGGAGATCTTGGGGAAGATGGGCCTATTTCATATCTTGAAGACGGCACTAGGGGGAAATCCAATAGTAGCTCAATATAATGATAATGGAGCAAACTCTTCTTGGTAGAGGCAGTAAATAGAACAATACACAATTTCTAACTCAAAAGGTTCAGCTTGGACATTAGGAAAAACTTTGCCATGAGGAGGGTGATGCAGTGCTGGAACAGGAACCCAAAAAGGCTGTGAAGTCTCCTTCCCAGAGCATTTCCAAGGCTCAGCTAAGGACTGCCAACCCACATTTCTGTTTCTACCACTTCCCAAGCAATAGAAGTTAGATGCATATTTCATCCTGATAAAATATTAAATGCTTTAAATGCAAGAAGAGCCTTCAAGCACATGCAGCTTTCCACAAAAAATGCCAGATACCCTTTAAAATCTGGAATATAAACTGTTCTCCTAATTGCTCTCAGAATATATTTGCAGCTTCTCTCCAAATTATAGATATCTAGATGTTTCACTAAATTATAAAAGGGCCATATCTATTTTCTTGGGCTGGCATTAGTATAAGTTTTAAAGCAAAGTAGTAATACAAGCACGCAGTAAGACTTAATTTATAAGTTCTAATTTGAACCAAGCCAAGCTTCAGCAAATAGGCTGCAGAGAAGGATGCACACCTGATGTGAAGTGGGCTGAACGAACGTAGATAAAAATCTGCAGACTTCTCTTTTTCTCAGCTTGCTCCACCCCTCTCATCACCGACCGGTCTGGGAAAATCCCAGCCCTTTCCCTTGCAGTCCCCAGTGCTGGGCTCATCAGCCCAGAAGGATTCAGCTCCTACAGCTGGTGCCTTCCTGCGCTCCGACAGCAAAACAGCAAATAGGAGATGGAGATGCTCTCCTTCCACTTGCTTCAGAGAACCAGCTATTCACAAGACTTTCCCCTCTCTCAAGTTGTCTACATAAAGTTGTAGCTCTTACATTATTCTGTGGTTTATGCCAATAATAGTAACTTGGTGAAACCATTGCTCCTGGGTACTTCCATGCACATAGATTGAGCTGAGCAGCAAAAAGAAATACCGGACATTCAAAACCGTTACTTAGGCTGGAGAGGCAAAAGAGACTTTTTTATCTCCTTGCTGTAAAGAACTTTATATGCTGCTGACAGGTATAACTTGGAAATTGCAGTAGGAAAAGGAGTATTACAGCTGTTCACTCGTGGGGTGAAAGTCTGGGCCCACTGAATCCATAAAAGCCCTCGGGGCCCATATCTGAGGTGAGACGCTCAGAAGTAGGTGACCTTGGGTGTTGAAATTAATTCTTCCTCTAAGTCCTTCACACTATTCACCTCCTGAGTACATTTCAAGACCTTACCCGTTTCTCTCCCTTTTTACAGGAGATCTGGTTTAGTTATTGTATGGCTTGACGAGTTGCCTGTCCCCCATTTTACTTGCTGATACATAATCAGTTTGCAACTGATTATAGTTGGTGGCTCTGCTCTCATTCAGTGTGAACGTGTTGGGCAATGACGGGAATATATAGGAATAGATACACGGAACAAACATAGTGTTGGAATTAAAGGAAGATATCAGTTACATGAACACTATTGATGTGACTAAATACACATAGATCTCTAAGTCTCATAAAGAGTGAGCTTTTGCTCATATTTAATAATACATTTTAATATATGTATTTAAAAGACGGGTAGACATGGTACTTAGGGACGCGGTTTAGTGGTGGTTTTGGCAATGTTACGTTAATGGTAGGACTTGATGATCTTAAATGTCCCTTCCAACCTAGACGATTCTATGATTCCATACACCAGGTCAAGGATATCCATGAGCAGCAGCAGGAGCCCCGGCAGCCAGGCGGGCATGGGGCAACCTTGCAGGCAGAGTGGGCATCTCCCCGCATGCACTGCCGCAGCAGAGGAAAAGCAGAGGCCCAAACTACACGAGGTCGTCTTCTCACACGGCTGAACAGCTTCTGGTGCTAAATGAAAACCAGGGTGTCTTGAACACAGCCGTGTCACTCGGGACCTGGAGCAGAGCTTGCTGGCATAGCAATCCCAAATTATGTGATAAAGTTCTGAAAATCCCTTCCCCCCCCCCCCCCTTTTTTTTTTTGTATAATGAGTGTTTAAAAGCTTAGCAAATAGAGTCCTAAAAATGTAATTGTAGCTTGGTAGCACTATTAAATATGTATACTGTGGTCTTTTTGACAATTGTATTAATCCCTTTATAAAGTCTTCAGAAGTTCCATCACAGAAGCATGGATGCTGTTTTGATCTATTTATTACTCTTAAGTGTTCAGAGAACTGTCCCTATTTTCTAATTAACACTTTTAAAGATAAAAAGCTATGTATTAAATCAATCTGAATGATGGTTGTTTGTGAATCCCACAAGATAAGGCAATTTGCATGTTCACTTTGTACTTACAAACTAAATCTGCACATCTCCAAAGCAGCTCCTTATAATGTAAACCTTTTGTGAGTATTTGTAACTTAAAAGAAAGTTTGGCCTAGTACAGAGGCAGTGCCAATTATCTAAAGGACTTCTTTACTGAACATGATTAAGATACAAAATTATTAGGTTGTTATTTTACATTGTTTGCAGAGAAATTTGAGGAAACTACTTTAGGAACGTTAAGTGTTCTCCTGTTTTGCTTTCTTTCCTTCTTCTTTTTTGTACATGTAGTAACATGAGTGCATTCATGAACAAGGAGCCAGTCCAAGCAGCAGCCAGCTTCTACATCGTGCTTGGGTTCAGCTTCCTTTGACATTAATTAAATCACCCCTGAAATCAACTCTTCACCATCCCGACTGAGTGTTACGCTGCAGCTGCAACTACCAGACTTTATAAGCTGAATTTTAATGCAAATGTTAAATTAGACCAGTGATTTATTGCTGGGAATCCAGTTCTGATTATTTAGCACTGTAAACGTATTTACAGAAGTAGATATTGCGCAGCAGTGAAATAGTCCCCCATCTCAGAAATGACTCCACCCTTGCTAAGAAAGAAATCAACGAAAGCCATATCTCCAAACCTCTCCTGTGAAGATGCATATTATTATTTCCAGATGGTGAGAACAGCAAGTATACCTACGAGACACATTTCTTACTATATTTGCTCTTGAACATCTCATCGGAAATTGTTTCTTTCAGGTTGTGCAGTCTGTCTTCAACTATTGCCTTGGCTTCTCTGCCACTGGTCCACACACAGACAAGAAGAAGGGCAAACACTTCTTCATGGCTTGCAGCCCCAGAAGACCTTATCGGGACATGGGCCACCTCCTCATCCTCGTTTTTAGGCTTCCTCGGCTTCTTTCACTAACAATTTAGCAAATGGAGAGTCATGTCATAAAATACCTGGTTTACATTTGGCACATCTCCTTGTTACTAGAGTTTCCAGTTATCATCTTGTACCACCATCACCAGGAAGGTCCTTTTTTTTTTTCTAAAAAAAAAAAAAAAAATACTAATTTTTCCCTAAAAATCTCCTTGATCCCCAGATCAGTGAATTTACCCTGAATTCCAGTTCTCTTTCCTGACCCTGACCAGGGTGTCTATCCTTGTAGCACACAGTCTCTCTGCATTTAACTTACAGATACATTGAACACACCCCCTTCAGCATGCTATATAGAAGCCTCCTATATTCAGCGGTAGACCACGGTGGGTATATTTTTGTTCTGGTACTGCAACTACACAACCAAATTTTTGTGCCTCAGGGTTAACCTGGGTCAGAAGGCCCCAAGAATGCACATCTGACACTCCTAATCTAATTCTGCAAGCATGAGATTTGCAGACAGCAAATCACTTTCTGGGGACAGAAAAGAATGTCAGACCCACTGGGTCACTAAAATGACTTTCAACTATTTTTCACTTACATAGCATTTAACCTGAGGACCTCAAAGCACGTTAATTTGCAGACCTCTCCACACACCTGTGACAGCCTATGTATTATTCTACCTCAAAGAGAAGGGAGAATAGGGGCATCTACCTGCCCGAGTTCATTCAAGGACAGAACTGTACATGGACCATCTAGAAAGGACCCAGGAAAATAACTCAGGAGACCACAGTCTTGGTGATGATAGAAACCGCACTGAGACTAGGGAAGGAACGGCAGGGAGTTTGGCTTATCAGATCATGGGATTTTGCAAGTGGTCTAAATGAAGAGGTGGCCTTCTACCTGGAAGAAGCAGCAAGAGGAGATATACCACAAAGACTAGTAACAATTCACAAATAGTGTGGAAATATGAATGTGACAACTCTTAAGTTGTCTTTTTTTAACCCAATATCACAAAATTTCAAGTGACACATAAACCTAAGACTTGTTTTTAAGTGTGACGCATCAGAGAAGACACAAAAGCCCAACTTTCATTGAAAGTTGATGAGATTAATATAGGTTATCTTTAAATTGGGTGGCTTGAGAGCATGTCCAAGACTTCAGACTCCAAGACACATCCTAGCTCCACTGTGGGACAAGAACCAGATATGAATTTGTCTTCCTCCTTCTCCGGAGAGTCTGTTTTCCATGGATGGGAAACCTGGCCACGTAGGTGAGACAGGAGACAGCCGTCTTCAGCTAACCTCTTGGTGTGGTTACTGAAGGACCAGGACTTTGGTCCACACTGCGCAGACAATGCAAAGATCAGATAAATGGGACCACAAAATCCGTTCTCCTTCTAAACTGAAATCAGTGAGCAGAGCTTTTTCCACCAGCACAATTTACATTTTTAACTGATCATAGACAGCTTCCACCCTTGTTACACCTGCCGTTGCCTGCGTGTTACCATCTGTTTGCCTGAATGTCACTACAACAGTTCATACCATTCTACAATATCTCTGCATCACCGAAGACACCTTCCTCCAGTGCTGGGTCATAGTCGTCTTGCAAACCTACCTCCCAAGCCTCAGGCTTCTTTCTGGGCAGGAGCGCAACACACAGAGCAAAATTACAATCTTTCATAAACCAGAATAAAATAGAAATTAGGAAAACAGCTGGGATTATATTGGGTAGATATAAAACTTTTCACCAAAATCCCTTCCACTCAAGCAATGCCTCAAGTATGGTTGGTATCATGATGGTAGCTTGGTAGATTGGATAAAATGATAGCCTTGTCTCACACTGTCATTATTTATTTTTCCCATCAATAGAGGAAACTTAGGTAGGCTTGTAGAAATTACCCAAGCCAAGCTAAGCAGACCGAGTAGGCACAAACCATGCCAAGAACGGGCCAAGACGATCCCTTGGCACAGGGCTGGGGCAGCTCTGCAGGACAGTCTAGCAGAGCCGTGTGGAGTGTCTGTTAAAGGTGCCTGACTTACAAGATGTGGATTTGACACACATTCAAGAAAGCAATGAGTCATGAACACAAACTGGTCTTGGTGCCTTACTCGGGCAGTAAAAGGAAGTCAAAAGTATTGCATTTCCCAGACTGGGTGCTGCCAAGCTGCAGGGAGGGCAGCCTGAAGATCTTCCACAATAAAGATCTGCCATGGTGGGGAAGAGCGAGAACAGCCCATAACACAAGCATCATCTATTTTTCTGTTGATTTTTTTTTTTTTTTTAAAGGAGGAACTAAAACGGCCGTCCCAATCCGCACGCCGTAGGAGACAAAGCATATTGATGGTTCGGTTACTAAACACACTGTGAATTTTCACAGTGGATCAGCAGAAAGTTATGAAGCACAGGTGTTCCTGTAATTGTGATACATTGGGAAAATTCATACTGTTAAATGAGCCTCAGCTTCACACTTCCACCTGTGTGATGTGGAAATGTACTGTGGGTACACGGGGCTGTAATAGGCGATATGTAGGAATGATTACTGGCTGGTTCAGGACCTGCTAGAGTTTATTTCTCTTAATTCATCCGAGTGTATAATTTCTGCATTTATATTTACTGCCATCATAAAGTGGGAAACGTGTGTTATACGTGCTGGTAAAAATAATGATAAGATGTGAAAAAACAAAGTTAATACACTGAATGGAAAAGAGATCCTGAAAGCTTGTACGCCAAAGGAAATCCAGAGAGCACGTAGGAAATGGAAGATATTTCAACAAGAGAAGGAAAGCAGCTTTTTTCACTTCACATTTCAATCCCACTCAACAGTTTCTTGTTTGCATTTTTTATGGGGGATGAGGGAGAGGATGATTCTAGAATGGGAAATGTGGGAAATGCTAACATGCAGAAAGATGAGGCCTGGAAGCAGGTGGAAGAAAAGACGTACTTGGATTACCTGAAACCGAACATGAGAAACGAACGGAGAACAACGGCATATAGCTAGATTTATTTTCCTTTAACAGGTGTTTGTTAGAATGAGAATTGGAAAGGCAGAATTTCTTAATTTTGTTCCAGACCTGTCAGAGCCTCTCAAGTGAGTGTTTCAGGATTATAAATACCAAAAAAAAAAAAAAAAAGAAGAATCAAAGATCAAATGAAAAGGAAGGTGATTAAATATATTCTCCTGCATGCCTTGGAGGTGCCAGCCCTGGTGTTTGACAAGGAACACAAATTCTGACTACTCATGAGAGCGCCTTTCAAGCTGTCCTGGAGACAGCAGACTGCTCTGTGCTAAGGTTAGCTGACATGACAGAATATCTCTAAAATAACTAGTTTTCAGAAATATTCCCCTTTTAAAAACCATAATCATTACCTTGAAGTGACACCTTTAGGAAAGCGAAGACTGGAATGCAACATCTCAGACTTTGTGTGCTCACAGCACCTCGCCCTGGGCAATAGCTTGATGCTCCATAGCTGGAGTTTCAAAGTGGCCTTCAAAAGTAGCCCCAGCTGATAAGAACTGTCAAAGGGACAACTTATTCATCATGGGCATGTCAAAGCAGATAAGCGTTGCAAGGACTACAAGCACAGCCTCTTCCCTAATCACAGATAACAATACCTCTTTTCCAGGGAACTCAGTAGCACTGGAAAAAGGAGGAAAAAAAGGGGGGAATCTGTTTTGGTGAGAAAGATTTTGAGCCAACATGACAAATGCAACCACTTCAAAATACGCTACGTGGCAACCGTTTAATATCTCATTTACCAGGGCTAAAAAAATCTAAGCCTATCAGTCACAAGGGTTTTTTCCATCAGATATTGCCGTTTTCCTACAACTTTGTCCACTAAATTTCTCATGACTCTCCTTTTTTGCATCTTTCCCCACATCTAACCCCTTTCTGAGACTCTCCTTTGTTCGTTCTTCTCTCTGGCTTTTTCTCAAACCCCTCTGTTTCTTCCAAGACCTTTCTGCAGATTTCTCCCCACTCTCTGTCTCCTCTGAAGTTTATATGCTTTGTCCCTCTGACAGTTCTGGAAATTTTAACTTCCTCAGCTCAACTGCCTCTGAATGGCTCAATATACCTGCTATCTGCATGGTCTCCTCTACTTCTTCAACCCCAGTAGCTCAACGCAACAACATCTCACCTCCCAAATGCTCTTATTGTCCCACTTTGTTAAGTCATTCTTCTTTTGGATGGGTTTGGAGTACCCAAGCTCTTTGGCCTCATTGGTCTCTCCTTACCCTGCATAAATCTGTGGTAATGACTTATTCAGCATGTTTTGGGTCATTCCACTGCTATCCCTACTGCACCAACGGCCATCTCCATCCTAAATGGCATTAGCCACCACACCTGTTCTTCCTGTCTGCTGCCACTCCAAGATAAATTGGGTTGTGGTGTTGTGTTGGGTTCTTTTAGTATGGATATTAAAACCAAAAAACAACACAATACCAAACCCAGGCACCTCTGCTTCTTCACATTCACATAATATGGCAGGACTGGTGATGTTACAAGACTTGTCAGTTCTTTCCTCACTTCAGGTCTTCCCTAATTTCCCCAAGTTGAGTCTGTTTTGCCTGTGACGGTAATTGCTGAGTGACCTCCCTGTCCTTATCTCGACCCACGAGCCTTTCATTGTATTCTCTCTCCCTGGTCCAGCTGAGGAGGGGAGTGATAGAGCAGCTTTGTGGGCACCTGGCCCAGCCAGGGTCAACCCACCACAAGACCCTAACTTTATCTCTGTATTGACCCACAGATTATCCCCCCAGGAAGTGGTCAGAGTGGCTGGAATCCATGTTATTTACCAGCTTAAAGTCAAAAGCTCTTCAGATGGAGAAATGCTCAGATGTTAAGATATTACCAGTATTTGGAGTACTCATATTTATTGATCTATTCAGTGTTTGAGACTATTTCACCCTTTAAACCTCTTCCCTCCTCTAGAAAATGAATTCATATATGACTTAAAAAATCATGAGTTGCTAGCTTTTAATAAACCTGCTCTGTGCATTTTCATTTCAAGTCTAAAATTCATCCCTATTGGCTAGTGTTGCACGTCCCTATTTCTTTCTGCTGTCCCATGGGACGCTGTGAGCTACCATTCCCACTGGCCTTCTGCTGTAGACCCCCACCCCGTCTCCCACAGCCATGGGTCCACCTTGTCACCACAGTTTCCTGTCACTCGTGTTCAACTCCTGTCCTCCCACTCTTGTCCAGCGCCTTGGATAACTTTTTCCTCTTCTATTCCTCGCAGTCCACAGGATACTTTTTGCTCCCAGTTCCACCACTATTTTTCTGTTCAGACTTCCTTGTCAAACTTGATTTCAATCTTACGTCCCATATTTCTTCACCTGATTTCTGTCCTATTCCTTAGCAATTGGAACAGCTTGCTTTCCTGAAAGTACTATCACTTCCATCACATTGCAAATAATGGAAAAGGGGCAGATGGAAGATATATCCATGAGGATAAGCCTCGTATTTCTACACATAATGGTTAAAGAAAAAATGTCTCTCTACCAACTTCAGTCCTACTGGGGAAAAAAAGGAAAAAAAAAAAAAAACACTATAACCACTGTGGGTAAATGCAAAATCTAAAAAAAATTATAGTGGTGACCACGAGAAACTTTCATTCACCAAATAAGGTGAATTTCACATTAAAACGGAGACACTTGGCCAATTGCTACCAGTCTTGGGCAGGCCAGGGAGCTTACAGCCTTGGAACCACTAAGCTAGCCTCAGTTATATGGAGGCTATAATGGAAACCAGCCCTTTTTGTACTGAGCACCACGCAGCGTAGCGTGGAGGTTTCCACAACTCAAGGGCCTTTTTGTGCTACTCGCACTTTTGCCACCTCCCCGTCATGCTCCATCTCCTGCTAGTTACCCAGATACCACGGTGACACGCTGCTACCACGACGAGGAGGGTGAGTGGTGTCCAGGTACCACTGAGATAACGGCCTTTGACAACAGATGGTTATAATATGACATTCCACCCTTGGCACCACAGCATACTGACTAGACTGGTAAAATCCCACACAGTGTTTTTGGAGCTTTCTTGGCTTTCTTGGGTCTACCATAAGCATAAAGATGGTCTACCTCTCCTCTGCCAAAGCCAAGATGGTTTGGGCTCATCCAGCATGACAGTAATCGTATGCTTTGCAGGGCATTTAGAATCTTGTTTGAAAACGTATGGGAAATTAAAAGGAAAGCTACAATACAGTATTTTTGATCCTAGTCACCCCTTTTCTTTTTCTTTTTTAAAACACAACTTCTTGTAAAAATACTGCAAGTCCAGAAACTCCTTTACATTAAGAAGTTGTTACAACTCCACGTGAAATAATTTATGGAAAATTATTCTCAAGTCTTAGTTTTCCCAGTATTATCCTGCTATTTCACAGAGACGTATATATCTCCTGTACACTGTACAGGCCTTCAGAATCTGACGCTGTTTTCAGAAAAATAAATGGGATGGGAAATGAACATAAGCATTTTTAATGTAGTATATACTTCTGCCATTGCCTAACAGTAAAGAAAAACAGGTAAAAAGCTGAAGTTAATAACAATATCCAGAGACTCTAATGCAGAATATCATCAAAAGGAGCTAATTCCAGTGATTTTGCTGAAGCCATTCTAGGATTCTTCTGTAGGTTTGGAAAAATGGAATGAAGGAGTAAAATTAATATATTTCTATACGGGGTTTGAGAATAACCTAGCCACATTTTTTGCTTTCAGTTGCTATTCAAGAATCTTAGCACAGTTCTTAATCGTAGCGTTTAAGTGCCTTTGTTCCTCCATTGTGTGTTAAATAATGTCATTACAATTGCTATGCTTACACACCAAGTTTTGCCAAAATCCCCCACTCACTGCTTCTTCATTAAATAACAACAAACCGTGAGGGTTAGTTCTGCATCAGCACTTCAATTTCCTCATGAAAAATTGGCCTTCTTTTTTCTTGGCTTGTGAGCACCCCGACCAATATCACTCATGCCTTGTTATACAACAAAAGGAAATAACGGCGCCTGCAACAGCAATCTGGCTTCGCCCGCCCGTGCTGGATGCCATTTTGACTTGTGCAGCCCAGGCAGCGCTCACTGCTTCCCCATCGCCTCCGTGGAGACAGGACGAGGTCTCAATCTCCCAAGTTGACTGGAAAGGGCATGTTATCCGGACACGCGGGCTAAGCGGGTGCGGAGAAGTGTACGTGTTGCAAAAAGGCGTGGAAGCAATCATTGCATCCCTTCTGGATTCGTTCTTTCTTGTGAAGATAATGATGACAGAGGGGGATAAATGGCAAGCACTGAATGTGTACTATATGTGTCTTGCCGCTTCCCAAAGCAAAGATCTAATCATACAAGGTGAGGAAATTTGGACCTGGCACCTACACGTCTTGGTAACTTCAATGGGACCTTGTGCATGCGTTCACCTCCACGTCTTATCAGTTTTGGGGTTCAGATCTGTTGGTATGCTGGCAGGAAAACAGATAAGTCACTGAAATCAGGTCTACAAGAATTTAACATGTTTGTAGTTCAGGAATTAAAGACGTGCTTTATTTAAAGCACACAGTCACTTGACTATAGAGTATCCATCAAAAAGAATCTCACGTGAAATTTCCTACCATTAGAAAAGCAATAATAGGGCAAAACAGTAGCTCCATTGACTTCAGTGGCACCGTTCATACACCTACATGAGCATAAGCCTAAAATACTTCACTAGCTCTGGACCAAACCCAAAGCCTGTATCGCAGCTTTACTGCGAGGCACCACCCTGACCCTGAGAGGTGTTAATGCCACGTGCACCTTGAAAGTTGGAGCCCATGAGACCCGGAGCGATACCTGAGAAGTGCCAAAAGCCCTCAGCTCCTTACTGAGCAAATCGCTCCACCAGATCAAGCTCGATCGACGCGGACCTGCACCAAAGATCTCAACAGAACAAGATGTCACCAGCTTCAGAGGAGGCAGGATTGGGCCAAAAGCCAATTTTAATTTTTTTTTTTTTTTTGGCTGTTATCTAACACACACACAAAAAAAAAAAAAATCAGAGGGAGTTTTTCGACTGAATTCCCTAAGTGGAAGTTTGTGACAAACACCTTTCACACATTCCTTTTTCTGGAAGAAGGGAGGGAAGGTGGCTCGGTGGCTCACATGCTAATCTTCTCCTACTGCTGGAACGATAGATCAGATGGCGGTTTGGTAATTTTTAGCACAGCTCTTGTTTAGCTCAACACAGACACAGAAAATGAAGCACTCATTTGCTGACTAGAAAATCACAGTTGAGGTCGATTGATGAAGCAGTGCAAAGAAGCCTGTTCTGTCCCCAGCTTGTGGATAAACAATACCAACCATCACCCTTCACTAGTTATATATTCAACTCTTGAATATTTAAAAATCCAGCTAAGCTACTATATGGCTTACCAGTGATTTGTAGGGAAAGTGTCAGATTATTTTACATTTAGTAACACTCGAAGCAGCCAAGCTGCCCTATGTGTCTAACACAGAATAAAATCATTACAGGGGGATGAAAAAATAAATAACAAAAAAAAAATTAAAAAAAAAAAAGAAACCCAAGCAATACTAAAAAGCGCGTTAAATGATAAACCACCGAAGTGGATTTTCCATTACTCTGTAAAACCTTAGGAGGCCATGAGTTAACTGAAGCAAGCGGCGCAAAAAAAAAAAAAAAAAAAAAAAAAAAAACCACCACCAAAAAAAAAAACAACGAAGCAAGGAAGGTACCATAGCTACTTTCTTGAAAACAAAACCAATCTTTTCATTCCTGCCATTTGTTAGAATTCTTCCTCCAGGCAAGCTGGACAGCTGCACTAGTAGGTTTTTTAGTCATGGGTTGTAAGCCCCACCTGGCTAGATTTGTTTAGCAGACAGCTGGCAGAATGAAATAAAAAGAACAGGGACATACAAACTGCTTCCAAAACAAAAAGCCGAAAGAATACTTTTTTTGGATGCTTTAGCTTTCGCTGAGTTTATTGGATGTATGTTTGGGAGAGATTCTTCCCTTAATTGTTACTGTCCCCCAACTCCCTGCACCCCAAAAGTATTAAAAAAAGCCAAAGCAAGACTGCAGGCTGCATTGAGCACATCAAAAAGGAAGGGAAAAGCCCCATCTCTGCCTATTTATTTTGTACATGTGCACACATATACGAACGTATATCCACACACACACGCTCTCCCTCAATTATGGTTTACAATTCCCCAAGACTGACATTGGTTTTAAATTAACTTCTTTTCTTATTTTTTTCTTTTTTTTTTTTTTGTTGGCAACTTTCTTCCTCTATTTTCTAAAGCCAATAAGATAGATTTTCTTCATCTGGAATGTTCTTTCTAGCTTAAAGATAAGAAGGAGTTTAAAATTGTGGGAATGGCATCCCTCCTGCATCTGTTTCTCTCACAAACCTATCAAATATCTAATTTTTGGCATTACTGCTGGCTCCAACAGGGGATGACATAAACCAGCTTTGTGGTTACATGTTTCACTTTTAATCTCATGAAAATGAAAATCAGTGCTGAAATGTCCCTTTACATGTGACAATGTGGGACTCTCTTCCAAAAACCAAAGGAAAGGGGCGTTACCCTGGTAAAGCTTAATATACAGCATATGTATAAATTTGCTGTTAGTTTGGATTTAGCTTGATCCTAGCAGAGGCATTTCAGGATATTTTTTTATATATATATATATATATAATTATTATTTTGGTTTACTGCAGAGATTTGAAACAATTTTGGAGGTATCGCAGGCGCTACACAAAGGACGATGTGCAATAAACGTAAGATAGTAATCGGCAGATGAGCAGGCTGTTATGTGACAACAAATCTTCTGCAAGTAATATCATTTTCCACACAGCTATATGGTCACATTCCCGTAACATGTTTCTGTAGTTAGTGTGAAGGGAATCTGGTTTTTGCATGAGTTCTTTATTAAGAGCTAATGCAGTAATACTGGATGTACGACTACAACCCAAGATGGCTTGGATACTGTCTTGATTGGAGAAACTTTACGAAAACAAACTCCAAATGTTTAAAAACAAAAATCTGCCTTGACCCTATTTGAAAGGGAACACGTGAGAAAAAGAATATTTAAGCTTACGGTATGGCCAGCACCTATGAAACCCAGATGATGTGAGGTTAAAAGAAGCCCAAGCTAGCCTGAAATGCAAGCCTACTTTTATGTTCTGTGGAAACGTAACAAATATTAGCTACAGGAAGGCCCTGAAACCAATCTAAGCCGTCACATAGCACAGCCCTCGCCCTCCCGAGCAGAAGCTGTTCTTGGCTGCCCTCCATCTCTGCCTATACATCTCCACTGAGCGTAGACTCCACGGAGCCTGGCGTGATACGTGCGTTTGAGAGTCCTCGCTTTACCAAAAACATCGATATCGATATCATATGCTTCAAACAGGAGGAGGGGGCCTGCAGGGCTTAATCCCCCCAGGCTCAGGGAAACCCAACGCCCTCCCCAGGGATAGAAAGTGGGGCCTGTCCACACTTCCATCACGCATGAAATCCATCCCTCAGCCAGCGAGTGAGCAGGAAAACGGCATTTGGAGGGGGTATTATTGGTCACTCAATGTGTCTTCACGGCCATCCTGGCCAATCTCGTCTTTGCAACATGTTCCTGCTCCACTTCATGGGTATCTTATTAAATAAACGCCCAACTGTTTGCTTAAAAACTACACAACCATGCATCTTTTGAGGTCCTTCTGTTGATTACTTAAAGGCTAAACCTATGAAATCCTCTGTGTTGTCCCACACACCCCTCCCAGGCTCCGGCTGAAAGAAGAAGTCACACTAATTTTGCGTATCTCTCATTTCTTGGGTTAACACTCTGTACGAGTTCACCCTGCCCTAGATGAACCTGCAACTCGGCCAACTTCTTAACTAAAGAAAATTGATTCTTGTTTACTCCTTTCAATAAAGAGAATCATGATGAATTTTAATAGGCTCACCCCCCACTGCTAGAAAATCTCCTTCCTTTGGCTGAGTGAGCTTTGAAATACGTAAATCAGAAATAAGCCTGGATTTAAAGAAAAAGACGATGAAGAAGAAATTCCCCAAGTTTAAAGCTCATCCTTAATACTTGGCCAAACATCCCCGTTTCTTCCTGTGTACCTCACCCCAACAAACACTTTCGATATTATAAGAGACCTGCCTGTAAACTGATCTCTGCTTTTTAGCTGGACAACTAATGATGGCAAAACAACCGAAAGTGTTTCATATTTATATCGGAAGATTAACATAACTCATTTCAACTCTGTCGAACGGACACGTTTTACACGGGAGAGAAATATTAACAAAAAAAAAAAAAACAACCAACCAACAAAACCCACAAATGCTGAGGGAAAAGGGACATCAACTCTTAAAAATATTTCCTAGCATTACCATTCGTATGGCATAAACAAACAGGCCGAGCGCATACATATTGGCCCCAGTCCTGTAATTTGGATGACAAGGGAGATCCTTTTGCCTAGGCAGTGCAAAACTAATTTCACCGCGCTGGCACATAATGCAATGTGATTGCTCCCTCAGTTTTATATTACAAGGTCACTGGAGCAAAAATTTTTGTGGTTTGTACAGTACCAAGCACTCCAAGAAAACTTATTATATAATGATGTTATATTTAGTATAAATAAACCCATACCTACTATATAATACAGGGGAAAATACTTTGTCTGACGTAGCAACTCTGCAAAAACGGGCAGTTTGCAGACAAACAGCTTTTGATAAAGAAATTTTACTCATTTCTTCTCATACAACATTTACTTTACCTTTCTGAGAACTCACAAACATTTGGAAACTTTAAACTGAAGTATTTCCATACATGGACTCTTTTTCTTTTTTTTTTCACCGCGCATCAAAGAACTGAATCCAGAATTCAACTTTTAACAATTCTGACAAACAGAAAGTTACAATCTGGCTATAAACCATGCAATATTGCAACCCCATTAACGCTAAGCTGTTGATCATTTCAACAGGCAAAATACACTGCTTTTCCTTGGCTCTTCCAATGGACAGCATCGCCCAGACCTCTGCGGAGACCCTCAGTTCAGTCTTGCCCAACGTAGAACCGGTTTGAAATTTTTAAAATGAAACATTTGAAATACCAAAATTGATTCTACTTCAGTTCAGAACAGATCCGCTCAATATTATACAAAACAAGCTTTTTTTAATAAAATACTTTCAAAACCATTCTAGAAATTCTGTCAACATGTTTATTTACCAAAACACAAGCCTATAAAAATGATGGGTGTTCCCATAACCGCCTCAATAATAAAAGTTCATGTTTTCCTCTTTAAAAAGCTATGCAACGACAACAAACACTTTTTTCAATTCTGTTTTTTCCACTCCAAGCAGAGAGCTTTAGCTGGCAATAACAACTGGGCTCACTTCCTTCAGCACCTGTATTCTCCGAGAAGCCAGTAAAACGAGTACTGATTCGGCTTCATGCGCGAGTTTCAATGTCATCTCAGCCTCAACTGATGTGACTTTGGAACCAAAGTATTTTGATTTTTATTTTCCTTTTATCTCATATGCTTAATACCAACACAGTTACATCCCCCAATGCTTTATGGGGCGTATAGAGCAGCAGGCAGCTCGTAACTTTATGCGCTATGGTTGCGTATGTGTGCACTGCACCAGACTTTAGGACCGTGGCTGAAATAACTCATTCGTAATTACGGAATTACTTGGAAACTCCATCTCGCTTCTCTTTTTCAGCTTTGTTTTACCCCAGATGACCCTGGAAAAAAAACACTTTTTAAAATACCTTTCCATATTTTTGTTTAGATACTTCATTTGTCCAGTAAAAGTGATACAAAATGGTGTCCCTCATCCTCATTAGGGCACGTGACAATATTCACGCAAAAGTGATGCACACCGGCTTGAGATGTAAACGACACAAAATGAATACTACCAAAATGTAACGAATTACGGCAATCTTGATTTGGAAACGCAAAGGCTGCCCTGTAATCAATGCAGCTAAACTGCTCGGGATCAAGGTAGGCACATACTTGTTGAACCACGTCCTCTATGAGCTCCATCCCACAATTTGACCGAAACTATGCTTCACATGATACAGTCCTACTTTGGTGGGTCTCATAACCGGGAGACCCAGCTCAGTTACTGGAATTTACTCTCCCAAGGAAGAGCACGCGAGAGGATGCTGGACTATGCGCACGGGCACACGTGCGTCACCAGCCCACGCGGTGTAACTGGGTATTCACACAAATCCCTTCCGCAGCAAAACGCAAAGCAGCACTTCTCAGCGGACCCGGCCGCAAGCACGGCGCTGGTGCCGGTGTCGGTTTGAAGGCAGCACCCATATCAACGTTGTAATGAGAGTCAAATCCCATGTAATTTACACATTAAAAGGAGAGAGCAATGCATGAAAAAAAATCAGTTTGGCTAATGAAAAAATCAGTTTGTCTAATGAAATTAAAGTCCCTAATCAAATATTGGCAGGAAAGATATTTAGAAACTCTCCTAATGTCATCCAGCTAATTCTCCCCTATTCCAACTAGAAGGGAAAGCAGTTGACTTTTATTCCCCACTGAACCTCCCGCCCTCAAATCATCAGAAAGACCCTGTACTGAAGAGTATAATTAAGGCAGATTAGGGCAGATTTAGCTGTCAGCTATACCAACACGGCACAGGTAATTCCTTTTACTTCAGAGGTTGCATGACAGCCCAGGAGCCACAGCCCAACACTCCAGGTAGGTAAGGTACCTTCTGGAGAGGCTTTCCCAGTGTGGACTCTTCTTAAAAATATTTCAAAGGTAAGTACGCCCATAGCAAAACAAATATCAAAGCACACGCTGCCAAAATATAGGGGAATTTGTGCTCTTGGGTCGCTGCCTCTACTAGGTTAACTTGCACTTTTACCTTCCAACTTCTTTCCTCTAGAAGATTAAGGAACTAGTCAATTAAAGTATTAGTCTATAAGAAGAAGAAGAAAAAAAAAGGTGGGGGTGGAAATCTGGAATTAATATGTCCTATAAAGCATTTTCTCATCACCCACCAGTCTCTGCTACTACCCTTCTTAGGTCTTTCCCATCTACTGGGATGATCAGAGGGCTGGAGTGCCTCTCCTACAAAGACAGGCTGAGAGAGTTGGGGGTGTTCAGCCTGGAGAAGAGAAGGCTCCAGGGAGACCTTATAGCGGCCTTCCAGTAGCTGAAGGAGGCTACAAGAAAGCTGGGGAGGGGCTGTTTGTGAGGGCACGTAGCCATAGGACGAGGGGCAATGGCTTTAAACTAGAGCAGGGCAGGGTTAGATTAGACATTAGGAAGAAGTTCTTTACAATGAGGGTGGTGAGACACTGGCCCAGGTTGCCCAGAGAGGTGGTGGAGGCCCCATCCCTGGAGACATTCAAGGCCAGGCTTGATGAGGCTCTGAGCAACCTGATCTGGTTAAAGATGTCCCTGCTGACTGGAGAGGAGTTGGACTAGATGGCCTTTAAAGGTCCCTTCCAACCCGACACATTCTATGATTCTACTTCTCATGGTTTTGTCCTTGTTCGCTTCCCATTTTCTGCCACTCTCACTGACAGTATTGCCCTGGTGCCTCTTCAGCAGGTTCCCAGCCACAAGTCCCCACCCCCAACCATCACCCACCCCTTTGTGCTGCACCCTAACTCTGGAATCACCACTGACCCACACCATGTGCTTGTCACGTTACCTCTCACACCATCATCCTACCCTTCATCCCTCTTGTGTTCCACCTCTCTCCTTTCACCTTTTCATGTTGCCTAAGTCTGGGGAGGGAAGCACTGTGAAGCCAGGCAGGACAGACCTCCTATTCTCAGCTCTGGTGAGAGCTTCACCCAGCAAAACGACTAAAGAAAACAACCATACAAATGAAAAAGTTGAATGCTTTACCAATGCCTTCATCTGTGTGTACAACCCATTCCCTAAAGGAGGAATTTCTTCCAATATAGAACACACACCTCTCTTTATACAGTACCCACTGTTACTTCTGTTTTTCTCAAGACTTTTGAAATATCTCTGACACAACAGAGTCCCAAGGCTGGTATAGTTTTGTTTTATTAACAGGATCTGATATAAGGCTTTCTTGGGTAACTGGTTCCTGATCCCCAAAGGATGAAAACCTAAGCGTACAAGAAACTAGTCCAATGAAAATACGGAGCAGCACCATCCACCAATATCAGGAAATCCATGAAGTTCACCGTACAACTTGCAGAATTTTCCAAGGCGAAGAATCGGGAGAGGAAAAAGTCAAACAAAAGAATAAATAAAGGATTACCATTGACTGTCATCGCTAACACCATCTTGCTCGGCAATGCTTTATTAGTAGGCTGCATTTTTGATGATGGCCTTTTATTGTTTTTTTGCGGTAATGTTTTATTTTAAGTATCTTATCATTATGAATTCATTTAGTATTGATTGCAGTGTCTCTGATCATAAAGAATTAATTTGGCATGCCATGAATGTCATATGCATTCATATAAAAAATTTTGCTTTAATTCAAGATTAATTAATATGGAGAAATGTTATTGCTTTTGTAATATCACTATCTTAATACATCTCATTTTTTCCAGCAGTTTGGAAGCGTGATCTTAGTACCTTTACTAGAGTGTCTTCATTTTTACACAAGTTTTTCAATGAGTAACTAGAAGCCTGATATGTTTTTTTGTTTTTTTTTTTTCTATTTCTTCAAGCCTTTAGGATTAGGGGTTAAAAGAACCTCCCAGAGTGCCTAACGGCCCCAACATCTCACGCATTTACTGTGCTAACTAGACTAAGCAGGTTTTCTTATCTGTTTGACGACACTGAAACAAGCAAAGGTAATTTAAAGCTATTGCATTTCCTCCTGGTCCAACGGGAAGACTTGCATCTTGAGCGAGAGCTGGCAAACGCAGAAGGGATTACCTGTGACTTCAAACCCTCTGTAGATATGTCAAAATACACTCTGAGCAAATTGAGCCTTGATTAAAAGCAGGTATGTGCTTTGGATGCTATGTCTCATTGCATCCGTTACAGGCAACGTGTCAGCCACGTCTCCATCCGGCTGCTCCTGACTGTGATGCAACATGACACAGTTTGATAACAAAAGGATGTAATACGCCATAATGACTCCAGGCAGGCAATTGCGACGCGATGGGATGTGCTGCCATGTAGTAGCAGGTGACATACCTCTTCAATCAGTCATGGACTAATCGCTGAAGCCTCCACTTTAGATTCACTTTGGAAAAAATCCTAAAGCCTTGATGATTATTTTCACCCGAATGTTTCAATATTGCTTCCTGCTGCGCTCCCCCTGGCTTCCCTTCACTCTTGCTGAATTTCCAGGTAGCAGGTGAAGCTATACCAAAAAAAAAAAACCAACAAAACCCTAGTCCAAACCCAATAAATGCCTGGTATCTGGGCTATGCACAAACTGATCCACTTTGCTAGGGAATATGTATGCATTCACCCTTAAAAATTAACAAAGAGAAAGCTGCGAAGGTAAGAGGCTATTCTTTATTTGTGCTATGGGAAGCAATAATGGAGATTTACAGTTCTTCAATACAGCAAAGGATTTCCCAGAATGCTGACTAACTGAAGCGCTCTGTACTTTATTGATGTACCAACACCCTGAAAACACAGGTTTATTAATAAATAGCTTGACTGAAGCTTAAGATGTAGAGGGAGCCCGGAGAAGAACACCGTCTCTACAAAAAAAAAAAACCAGGGAAGTGTGGAAAGAAAGAAAAAACACCCACACGCTTACTGTATGGGATTGAAGAAATATGATCAGGAGATTAACTTTGGGAATGGGGAGAGAAATTCAAGTGCCTGGGGAAAACACTGAAGAGCGCGGGGAGATCTACGGGAGGTCCGCGCCTGCAAAACGTTTCCCCTCCTGTTTCTGATTTGCGCAGCTTTAAGCATCCCGCCATTTAATTAATTTCTTTTGTGAAGAATGTCACAGATGTAAAAATCTACTTCTAAAAAAAAAAAAAACAAACCACACAAATCACCAAACCAAACCCTGGCACATACGTGTGAGATGTCGGACCCAGGCTGCATGGCAAGCAGCGCAAGGGTAGGGGATGAGCTCCACATGTACCTCCGCGAGCGCTGCCGTTCCCATGCCACCAAAGCGTCCTCCCCTGTACAGAAACCAGCGGATTTGGGGATAAAACCACCCTAACGCGCAGCCCACTACCATTTTGCCGATGGACTTTCATTCGCTTGTGTCTCAGCTGCTGGTACTCGGCTGCCGTCGCTCAGCGGGACTCTGAGCAAAGCGAGAGGAATAGCGGGGGAAAACATCCCTCGCATCTTCCCTTTCAACTCCAGGCAGCGTGGGGAAGCGTATCAACATGTAGCAGATGTGCTGAGACCAAAGTGATCTCTTCCTCATGATTACAGTTGGTTATACCTGGGGATGCGCAATTTAATTCAGGCACAAATGTGCAAAGGAGAGGGGTACTAAAGTAAAATAAGTGGTACTAAAGGCTTTGTTCCGTGCACAGTAATACGGTGTTTTATTTCACTAGACCTGGCTCACACATAAAGAAAAGAGGCACAGTTTGATACACGCCTTCTCCAATGAGTACCGCTAAGTAAGTGCATTTGTTCTCAGTGTTGTTGTCATAAATATCATGAAATTTCGTATTTGAAGTTGGGAACTAATGATTCTTTCTCCTTAATGTGCTACAGTGACTCTGCACCCTATTGTTTTCTACCATTTGAGAATGCCCAAGGATGTCATTATAACTTCATATATCAATATTAAACCTTTGCAAACAGTCGACTAAATGAGCAGTTATCTTTGTTTCTGAAAATAGTGTACCTTTTTTTTTTTTTTTTTAAAAACTTCATTTATCAGTAACTAGGTGTAGTCAATTGCTCTCCAGTATTGATCACAATATCTATAGCAGCCACAGAGTACCTTTGCTCAAGGTCATTGTAAGGTCGAGTTATGATCAATATGAATTGACTGTCTGCAAATAAATTTAAGTAGCTGACATAACTGAAAGGAGCACCTATTTAAAATTAAGGTGGACCATGTGTCCCTCTGTTAGAAAGGCTTATGGACTATAAAAGCACAGAGGAGGTACCAGTCATCTGAACACGCACCACCAGTTCAGCAGTTTTTCCTGCAATTAGAGGTGGATAACTACGGATCTAAACCTGAAAATGTTTACTCCTGGGAGTCAAAAAAGCCCACAGTCTTCAATCTTAGTCTGTAATGAACTGACTCGCTTGGGATCAGACCCACTGCCTTGAAAGTAAATAAATTAATGTTAAAGCAATATATGCAGGGTCTCTATTGCTACGTTCCATTTCCCCACAGGCTTTTTGTACTCTGTGGTCTGTAGAGAATCCAAAGAAGGCCAAACTTTTCCAACATCGACACCTACACCTTGTTCTTCAAACCCTATTTAGGCATCCATGTCTACAGGCAGCCATATTAAAATACTTTCCCATTGAAGACAACAATCTAAAAACTATTTATTTATTTTTTATCAGCAGGTTTCTATCAGCCCTGCTGGAGTTTCAGAGAAGATCTACCTGAGGATTTTAGAGTCTCTGGGGAAAGAAAAAAAAAAAAAGGAAAAAAAGAACACCAAAATTGAGTGGAATAACTGTTAAACCACAATGGCCTCAGACAACATGAGCCAAGGGAGAGATGTCCCAGGTGAGACAGGCTCTGGGAGAAGACCTGTGATCAGGTCGCTGGCCACTGGATGTCACTGCTGCCTACCCAAAGGTAGCCTACAAAGCACTTATGTGACTGTAAAAATTGTGGCTGTAGGAAGCAGTTTTGCTGGAAACATTCCACATAGTTAGGCAATTTCTAATTTCAGAAAAATAGGCTCATAAAGCTCAAGAAGGCAATACCCAACTTCAAGAGTAATTAGTTTCATTTGTTTGCTTCAGCTTTAGCTGAATGAGAAACACTAATAAAGAATAAGTTTGGGGGTCGTGAGTAGTTCCAGAAAGTTGCAGCCACTGTGCTTTTACAAAGGATGTCTTCAACAGAGGTACTGCGTTCCAGTCTCATTCAAAAGGACAAAACCAAACCCTCACCTTGGAAAATTCTCCTGTTTCTTTCAGCCTGTACCTGCAGGAAGAGTGCATTAGTTTAGCCTGCCTAAAGGAGATGCCACCACTGCTCCTGGCCATCGCAACCAACTACCCACCATGAGCCCCACTGAATCAAAAATTATCTGACCAATGTCGAGGAAAGATCTGGCCCACACGTGAAAAAAAAAAAAAACTGAAATTATTTTCTATATTTAGACTATAGAGTCTATATTATTATTGTTGTTATTAATTGAAGCCATTCATCTTGGTTCGTCACATTAGTGCAGCGGCTCTACGGGTGGGATTTATATGACCAAATGCAGATGTCTATCTTGCAGACATCTGAGCTAGGCTCTTCTCACATTCAGGCTAGAAAAAGAGATGTCATTAATGTGGGATTAACCTCATCCTAAAGCAGATATAAAAACAGGCCAGATGAAATGCATTTTAAAGGATCTGTTTCTCCCGGTTGGTTTAAAGGAAACCCAAATTGACTAGCTCTGATCTAGACATCTAAAGCCAGGTAAACTCACTCTCACTCCCTCTGAGCTAAAAGAAAGCTGTTAAGGAAAAGAAGAATAGGATGTTCCAGGTGTTTGGAGCAGGAGAACGAGTACAGCTCCTCCTAGGATCAGAGCTCTGTGTCAATTCAGAAGGATGCCTTAAGTCTTCCCATGAAATTCTCTAGAACGAGGGAGCTCAGACCACAGGGATATCAATAGCGTGAGGCTTCCCGAGACAGCTGAGCCCTCATAGACTGCTTCTGCTAGATGTCTTACTCTGTTAGCTCCATCACAGCTGCGTTTCTAACCCTCCTTGCCGGGTTGCTTTTCTCGGAGCTGTGCATGCTGAACCAGACCACCAAGGGGTTGGACAAGTACCAGACCTCATGCAGGAGAGAGCATGGGAATGCACAGCAAAAGCAGGCAGGGCAGCGGGACCAAGTTTTCCTGGCAGAAGTAAGCCATCAGATCAGATCAGCCATCTCACAAGACTATGGTGATGTAGAGTAGCCATCGTGCTGGGGAGAGACCACCCAAGCTAGGCAGGACCTCTCCTCAGGCTTCCCGATATGCCAACGCCAGCCCTACTTCGTCATTCAAATCCCACTCCAAGACTTCAGACATATCATAAATTTGAGTCCCAGCTGCGCTTCAGGCTTCACTGACACCTCAAGCTGGATTTTCTGGTTGGTGAAAGCGACGTTGTGCTGGAAGTCGCACAAGATAACCTAAATTCCACCCTATCCAAGAAGAAACTGGCTCCTTTCCCATAGGACAGCTCTGTGCACACATCACGTATACAACGCCTGTGCAGTCTCTCCTTCCTTTATGCACTTCCCCATTGGACCCCAAGAGCTTTTTCAGCCTGTCCCGAGACATACATTAAGGGATACTCAGCTAGTACCTGCCTGCTCTGTTTTGGGGACCAACAAGACAGCATCAGCCACTTTTTGAAGCGTCAAAGCCAGCCACATGCTCCAGCTCAGATGCCGTAACCACAGGATTTACATGGACAATGTCCATGGCTTTGGCCTCACCACTTCACAGTGAGCAACAAAAGCGTTTGAAATAAGCTATATAAAGGAAGCACTGGTGAAAGACTTCTGTCTGGTCACACTGGAAAGTGTTACCAACCAGGCCTTCTGGGACAAGTCTTTCGTCTTTAAGTGAGATATCAGAGGGCTTTCCTAATAAAAAGATACATCATCCATTAGCTTATATATATAACTCAAACGACATCCTCACAAGTGCAGCAGTCTTGGGGCCCAAACCATTCAAGAAGCAATTACAAAATCAATAACACATGCTGCGGTGATTACATTTGATTAGAGACAGCCTGGGAAAAAAAAAAATAAAAAAGAGCAATGTTCACACACCCCCATCCCTAAAACAATAATTCTTCATCGTGATGATTCTGATATATAAGGTTTCCTCCTTACACATGAAGGAAATCAGTCTTCTATATTAGTAATGATGGACACGAATCAAGACCTTGAGCACTAAATTTAGGGAAAGAGTGGAGCTGTAGCCATATGAAATGAGGCCTTCTCCTTCATCATTGGGCCAAAAAGCCCACATCCCTTGACAACTTGGATGCAGAACCACATGTTATGGTTTGGACCCATCCCTCATCACCAGCTTCTCTTTTTATGTTACATATACACACCAAAAAACCCTTAGATTTTAAGTCATCTATTGATGATTGACTGCTTTTGGGGATATTCTTACTGGAAGTTAACAAATGGCTTAATATAATGAATATAACTGAACAGGCTAGGGCTTACTCCAAGGAAAAATTATAATAAAGTTGCCAATATGTTTGGGATTTGATAGGTCCTAGGCAGGCCAAACTAGTCTAGGCTGTTCTACTTGAGTGTTGAACGCATACATGTTTTAAAACCTTGCAATGAAAACTTACAGCCTAGAAAGCCAATGTAGTAAAGCAAGGGAAGGGGGGAGAGAGAGAAATGGAAGGGATCCATGAGGATGCGTTTTGGTGAGGCCATTCGCGCCACAATCTACTCCAAACCAGCACAGCTTCACACGTGATCCCCTCCTCAGCATAGTTTCCATCATTCCTGATGTCTTGCAGCACAATACGCTGTTTCACTTGCTCTTTTGGGGGCCTGTGTGCTCACTTCCACATACAGCTGGACTTTTTGGTCCTAAAGAACAAGCTGAGTTCCTGTCTCCTGTCATTGCTCATGGACGTGCGATAGGTATAGTTGACACCATGCTCAAAAAACACTACTCCATCAGACTGCAACCCAGCCTCGTGATGAGTTTGGGCTTCCTGAACTAGGAAAAAAAAAAAAAAAGCAAAACTCACCCAAAATTAATATATTACAGCTCAAGGTAACAGAGGCACCACAGGAGGCTGAGAAAAGAGCCGAGTGCTATACTGCACGGAAAGGGCCGGTCGGCTCCAGAAGGTCCTGACCCTAAATGTGAGCCAGGAGGCTCCTGATATGACCCTCAGGAGCTGCGCTAAGACAGTTTAGCCATCGCTTGCAGGAGAGAAACTCAATATGAGGTTTTACTTCCCAGTCTAAATTCTAAGTAGGAAAATCGTGCTGTCTCCCTAAAATGTATCTTTTAAAGATAAAAATTAAGCAGCTTGTTATGCAGTCGCTATTCAAGCAAACCCCTCATGCTCAAATATTTAAAAGAGTCCTTTTGTTTATTTTTACTGTCTCCAGTGGGCTATTTGCTTGAGTCAAGACTGCCAGATTTGGTCCCATGGAACTTGATCTAAATAAACTGCAGGAAGCGAACGGGAAAAAAATCTTGTATTGTTCCCTTATTGCTTGAATTGCCTGAACTGCATTCAGGTAGTCTGACCTCTGTAAACATCTGTTAACACGCACAGAGCTGGAGTTCCTACAGTTTGCAAAACACAAACGTGATATTAAAAGCATAAATATTCCCTTTCCTTCTGAAAGTAAGTTTCCACCTTAAATAAATTAAATTGCGTTGCAGCAGTAGCTAAGGTGGTCAATGCAATTAAATTCAAAACCTGAATGTATTGAACTTTCTGCAATTATACATGGGTCATCTCTGGACAATATGTTGGCCATCTGGTAGCATCTGTGCTGTTCCCACTAATAGAGTTCCTGCTGTGGCTCCAGGCCATGACAGGCAGCACTAAGCAGGTCACATGTTGTGTCTTTCAGCCATATTTAGGTCACAGTTTTGGGGGATGCAGGCATAATCTCGGCGCACAAAGGCAAAGAAAATGAATAACCCCCTCTCAGGTATTTTGCGCATACAAAAAAAAAGTTAAAGGAATACTTTTCAGGATTTTATCTGCTCCTTAGCCCCGGGATTAAGACCAAATAAGTCAAGACAACTATTGAATTTAAAACCCCAAAGCTAACCCAGATATCTCTTTTCTCGCCTCTTTAATAAGGCTCTCACAAGCTGGCCTGCAAAAATAAGGCACTGAAAACAACATTCCCATTGCTATTTTTTTGAGAAATACAGAGTGACTCCTTTTTGTGTTCCGTTTCGGTCACAAACAGACGCTCCTGAATAATCCTGATTCGCGTCTGCTGCAGGAGAATGCCCCCCCCGCCCCCCCGCCAAATTCTGGACAGGCCTAAGGGGGAGAGAGTGGGGAAGGGAGAAATGTAGATACTTTTGCAGTAAAGCTACTAAAACTGCATGGCTTTCAGGCCGTGCATTTCGCCACAAACCATTTTAAGTGGGCAGACTAATGAAGAATGAGTCTGGTTGTCTGAAACAGCATCACTTTTCAAATAAGGAAAAGGGCTACCAACAAGTCCCACGTTATACCTGTAGGCTTTAATGGCTTTACGAGTTGTGCGCACAGAGTCCTATGCGCCAAAGATAGCTTTTTAAAATAACGTACCGCTGATGTATTTGCTGCAAAATTAATTTAATATGGATTTAAAAAACAATGCGCTCTGTCTCTTGACCAACATAAGCAATTTCAGTTTGACATCAATTAGTGAGTAGCTTTTACTCTTATAGACATATTTATAATGGAAAGGAGTGCATTTAGGCTTTAAGGTCCTGCCAACTAATCAATTTGATGAACTAATTGATAATAAATGTTAATTGACAACTAACAGCAGTCAATTAATTGCATTTCAAATGCAGCTCCAGGAAGCTGAGTTGAACATTATTCTACCTCAAGCTACTCAAATAATGGCTCAGCAATGACTTTGCAACAGGCTTCAAAGGTCAAAACGGGCTACTCTCCTATTTGTCATAAGATCTGGGAACATGTGTTCATAAAAAGCAGTGACCTGTGCACATGCCTGCTTTGCGCTGTAATTCTGATATGATGGCTGCTCCCAACGCTTATCAACACCCCATTCATAAAGCTGCGCCGCAGCTGTATCAGCACTTTCTCTGGATAATCCTGGGTTCAGACCTAAATTTCTCTTGGGGGTGACGCGTGGGACTCAGGTCCTCCACTCAGAAGGGACATTTCTTTGGTTCAAGCTGATACTAATCAAGTTGGGGTTTTTTTGTGTAGGACGAAGAGGAAGAGTTCCTTCTTCCTGACTGGGTATCGTTTCCTTGAAATACTCTGTGCGGCTCCCAGTTCTTTTTAACTCATCTCTTTGGAGGAAGCACTTTGGCCTTTTCGCAGCAATGAAGGACAGGGCATTAATTAGATAACAGTGCGCACAGGTAGGATGACTTCTGGTTCTTTTCAACCTAAACGCATTTTAAGAAACCGCCAACCGACGTGGGAAAGCAACCAGTTAGTGATTTTCTTTATTATTTTACCCGAACCTTAAAGGCTCCGAGATGGACAAGCCACATACATACGTGCACTGAAAAAAAAAAAAAAAAGTGTGGGGTTTCACACAGCACGAAAATTCAAATTATTTAATATTTGCCTACACTTGCTTTCCGGCATCGACTTGCTTGTTGCACCTTGCCTCTCCCCATCCGCACAGCTGCGCCACAGCTCTCAGCCTCCTTAATTTCCTTCACCACATCATCTGCTCCCTCACCTTGAACTGCCGCGGCTCAGGCAATGTTTCAGAAACCCATCTCTCTTCGCGTAATACTTTAACCACTTTATTGCAAGTTCTCCCTCTTCAAAAGCAGGCTACTGGAAGAGGCAGCACCCATCAAACTCACAAGGTCCCTCACCTCTGCCTACACCCCCGGATTTTTCCAAATCAACTTTTTAACCCAAACTACGGCACTTCCCGAGTTGGGGGACAAGTGGTTACAACTAAATTGCCTAGCGCCCTTTCAAAACTGAGCCAGAGAGGGGGTGAGGAAAAAAAATACAAGAAAAAAAAATAAGTCAGCAGGATTCATGCATTTTCCTAGGATAGACCCCCTGAACGTTACAATGCTCCTTATCTCTTCTGAATTATAGTCTGCTGGATCTGCTCAGGATCAGCTGCATCTCCTCGCTAATCCAGCAGCTAGATGAGACCAAGAGGGGTGCACGCCGGGAAACCAGGGCCTTTGGTGACAGTAGGGCTCTTACGACTCCCAGCTCCACTTGATGAGTTGCAGGTATTACTCAACTGATTAGTATCTGAGCGAAATAAATATCTAGGTGAAGAGCAGCTGGCCTTAGCTCAAAGTTAGATAAGAAAGAAATGGCAAGAACGGAAAAAAATGGCAGGAGCAATAATTTCGCTTTTACTGAATACTGCTCATTTAGGAGCGCGCAGGACGGTACGTGCTCTTGGATCCCAGCTGCTTTGTGAACTGCTCCTAGAGCTAGCAAAATTAGCCAGATATAGCGCAGTTTTCAGACCTCAGGGTGGAATGAACCTCTTATTTCTGCACTCAGAGGATGTGTCAAAATTCCTCCCCTTCCATCAAAGGGGTACCACAATCACAATACCTCCGAGGGCTACAATGAAGCTCCGTGGCAGCCCTCCACCACCACTGAGCCATCACGAGCACATTACACATGGCCTCCCCAATGCTCTGCACGCCCACACCGGGTCCAGCCCCACACTAGGGTCCCAGGTACAACCCCACGGGCACCATCTACTTTCAACGGTGAAGTCACCGCACAGTCTGTCCCCAAGAGGCCAGGACGCCTTCGTGGAAAAACTCTAGCCGTAGAGATCCATCTCTGTAACAACTTTTGCTGATTTTAAGAAACATTTCCTTGTTCAGATTTATCTTTCCTAAAGACACAATGAAAAAAAAACCTAAACTACATTTTTTCGCTGGAAGATCGCATCTTTAAAAAATAAATAAATAAAAAATCCATATCTGCACAGCAAGAGGCAGTGGAAGAAGGTTTAATCCCTTCTGTGGGGCTGTAACTTTTCCTAATGAATTACATGATCCTTCACACCACAGCAACGAGAACAGCAGAAAGAGAAGCCCTACACTAGTGCTACCTTCATTCCAAACTGTGACCTGCCAGTAATTTTCCTTCCCTAAAATTTCCATCCTGTCAGGACAGATAAAGTGGCAGGGTCTACCATTCCTAATCGCTGGCCCTCGCTCCTGCTGAATTCCAATATCATGCACAGTTTAGTTATGGACTTTAGGCTGCAATTCATAGCCAAACCATGGAAGAGATTTAATTCAATAGCGGCTGGGGTCACAGGAAGAGGGTGCCAAGAGTAGCAGACCCTGTAGTAAGATATCCTGAGAAAGACAGTTACTGGAGGCAGAGAATATACCGGATGGTTTTGGGGGGGGGGGGGACACGCTTACAGGAACTGTAAGCGGACAAGAATCAAAGCCCTCCAGCAAAGTTAATGCGTTAGAGAAAGGAAAACGGCGCAGGCTGGAGGGTGGGCTGGCAGCCTGGATGGAGAAGTGCTTTGGTTTGAAACCGCTGTTCTTGTATTTCAAGCTCCCCACCTGAAAACAAAACTGGCTTGTGCTGGAGAAAAAGGAGTAAGCTGCGTAAGAGGACACTGAATCCTGTTGCCTCCAAATTTATTAGGCAACGGCTCTTACTACAACATACAGAAGCTCAATGAAAGGCTGCATAATACTTCTATGACATGTCGGTGCTGGGAGACGCTAAACAAACCAAGTCAAATTCGAAGTCCCCTTTATGGTACAGGTAACTCTTTAGAATAGCAGAAAACGGCATTCCTAGAAAACTCAGAATGAAAACATAACCCGATAAGCATCCTTCAATACCTTTTCCACGATGATGACTTGCCCGGCTCTACGAGGGCAGCGAGGGGGGCTGAGGAGGGACCGGGTTCCTGGCAGAAGGGCGTTTCTGCACAAAAGCAGGTCATTGTGGGTGGCTTGGGAACGAAACTACCATCACTTGCAGGTACTTGTACTATATTCACAGAAAGGTTTTCAGTGGAGCTTTTAAGTATTTACTGTAATGTCGGAAGTCGTTTATTTTATACCATGACACAAACCCGGCATTAAAACTATCACTGCCAGGAGTCCCTGCGAATGTAACTATTTTTATGGACCAAATGTTGCGGGTCAGTGTTTTAACACAGGCTTGTTGTACAGTATATTGCTCAGCAAAACGACCCTCCACCGCAGGCGTTTAACAGTCTGTCTGTTGCTTAGCCCGTTACCACGATTCTGCGCTCTTTCCGTTTTATGAAAGCCCAGAGAGTCAAAGGGATGCCCGTGGGTGGCATTTGGCTCAGAGGGTCTTCTCCAGCGACCTGCAAATCTCCCAGGTTTAAGGTGAAGGGTCCCACCCGTGACCTCTACCACATCGACGCAAGCGCCGACGATCGTCGATGACCCCCTCTCCGGGCAAACCAGCAAAAAGCATCCACGATTGACCTTTTTTTTTTTACATAACGCTGGGGCCACTGTCCTAGATTTTCCTGGCAAGTAGTCAAAAAAAAAAAAAAAAAAATTCTTCCTCCGTGCCGGGCAAATCTTCCCAGCCCAGCACTGAGGCGATGCGCTGGGCCACTTCCCCATCCCGAAGGCTTCCAGCCGGGCGCTCCTTTTTGGCGAGCTGCCAGAGGAGGGTGCTCTGTTGTTAGATGAAGACCCTCCAAATTGGAGAGGCAGGGAGAGAACCGACGAGCAGGAATCTTTACCTTTCATCTCCCTTCAGGAAAGAGACACTCTGGTGCCTGCTTTTTTCTTTTTTTTCCCCCCCCTCCCTCCCTCCTTTTTTTTTTTTGTGTGTGTGTCTCATTCTGTCACTCTCTGGTTCTTTTACAATGGCAACAACAATGATCTTGTCTAAATGATTTCACAGGCTATTATTCAGACACTCAACTTTTAACATTTCAATTTTGTCATTTTGTTGCTACACAAAAGGTGCACTTCTCCAGTATAATGTTCTGAGAATTATGTCAATGAGCAGTAATGGCTTTTAACATTAACTTGATCATTAACAACTACATTATCTGTGGCATAATCAGCACCTCAGTCTATTGTGTAATATTACTGTACAGATTTTGGAAACGAAGGCCTGGCCAAAGCAAAAGTTCCTTGGATTGAGGCTGTGATTTTTCTTTTAATTGAAATGCTTTTAAAACACTTAATATTTTTTGTGAACACTTTTAAAATTGGGTTTGCGGCAGTTTGTCTGACCTCTGGAAATGGGCAGTAAAATATTTTTTTAAACCGATCTAAGAACATCCAGGTTGGGGTTTCAATCAAGTCGACCAGACAAGTTTAACTAAACTAGCACGAGCTGCAGACCAATTCCAGTAAGAGTATCTATACTAAAAGTTGCTCATATCCGAAGCCTGTTCCATTTTTACATCAGTTTTACTCGATCTGTTCCATAAATTTATCAACAGAAGCTATGCAGATGTTAACGCTTTTATACTGCTAGACAGAGGGTTGCCAATTTTAGTTTGTCCTTGCCAAACAGTCAAAGGTAACGTGAGATTTTCTGATTCTTTTTCCATGTTTCCCAAATAAAATTGCCCTACAGTTCACCTCTACGCATCCTTCTTGTTGGTAACAAATCCCATAGCCCAAGGTCTTCCGTCAATGAACGCGTGTTCTTGGGCGCAACCTTTCCTGGGAGAGAAGGAGCAGCATCCCTAACTCCTCTTATATACTAAGGACCAGTGCTTTAACTGATGGGAAAGCCTTTATCCCTCCAGATGGGATAAATCTATTGAATTTAATGGAACTATGCTGATTTACTCCGACCAAGCACCTGCCCGACTCTCTGCACTTCTCTAAAGAGTCTCCCATTAGGATCGCAGACACGAGCCTTACGACCACGCATAAATCAGGACATGACAACCCCCCACACCTGACGCTTACATTCCCCCTTCTTCCCAAACAGGAAAATAGCAAAGCCATCAGCGGGGAAGTGGCTGTAACAAGGTCACACACGAGTCAGGGACCAATCCAGAATCAAAAGTTACTTCTCCTGGCTTTCACACATGCACTTTAACCACCGGACCGTATCTGTCCATGTGTTAAAGACGAACGGCCACAGACTCGCTGGTCATTATGTGCTCCGCTGCTTACACACTTCATTGACTTTTATGACCCTACTGGTCAGTGCTCCGCCATCCAATGGTTGCACCATCGCTCCGGTGTCTGTCCGCTCTCTCTGTGCTAGGCAGGTTTACCAAAGGCAAATAAAAGGGAAGCCAGATAGGAAAAAGGTCCAAGAATCCAACAGTGACTTCTAGAGCACCAATACGTGCGTTTCACTGAGCTTGAAGGGAGGCTTTCATAGGATGATCAGGTGTCCCCAAATGGAAAAGAGCCTACTGAAGCGAGGACAGCCTGACAGCAGTTGAGGACCCACCATGCAGTAGGAAAAAAAGCAGCTCCACCCTGCAAGGCACTGCAGCAGTGAGGTGATGGGCAGGGGACCTCTTAACTGCCATTTTCCACTTCCCTTGATGTGCCCTGATACATGCTGAACATGGAAAACAATGGGAACATCGTGTCATAGCCCCTCCCAACGATGAGGAAGCCTGCAGCTTTGGAGAGGATGAGCGTTTGGTGGATGCAGTGTACCGGTCTAATGCAGTCAGGAGCTGAATAGCAATGAAAATAATCATTTAGCTCCATGTGTAAATAATTTCATTCTAGTAACAGTTACAATCATAACAATAATGAAAACAATCACAGAGACTCAGAGAAGCGTTAGAAAGATGCCACATTCAATTTACAGAGTTAGTTAAGCTAAGTCTTACATGAAAGAAATATTTTTAATATAGTAATTAGATATTTGTTGGGAAATTCTTGCCTTCTTCGTCAACCAGTTTTGCAGGCCAGTGTGGTTATTTTCGGATGTTACTGTGATTCCTAGTGTTCATAAGAAAGGTCTCTGGCTATAGGCTTGAAGACGTGCTCGGACTGCTTCAGTGCTGCAGAGCCATCAGCAGCGTGGGAGAGGGCCTATGGCCACACTGCTGCGTCCCCAGGGAGCAACAAGTCATTCAGGTCTAGGGCTGGCAGAGGTCTTCATCAGAAATGGGAACTATTAGGCATCTAGCGAGTGCATCTCAAACAAAGCTCCTTGTGTTTTGAGACGATTTAAACAAAAACTTGAAACAAGATTGAATATTTTTCGGAACTTGATGAACAAGCATGAATAGGCAAAAATCTCAGCTTTAAGGAAGATGGAGGTATATGCGCCTGGACGGCTTCTCAGCTTGCGAACATCACAGTTCTGCCAGTGCGATGTGGTTCGTACCACCCAGGAGGTAATATACCACTCGGGTATATTAACATCTAACTCTGTGCTTGGAGACACAGGTCTAAGTAGCTCACCCTTAAAAAGTGCTTTTACTTCAGAAATTAAAGCTTTGTTTTACACAGTAACAATGACACGTCTGCATTAATAACTTTTTTTTCAGTAGTTCCATTATCGCAAATCACAGTACTGTCAAATACCCCAGGACCAGAGCATCACAGCTCGACAAGGAGCAGATGCCCGTTTGGAGGTTTTTAACTAACATTCATTCATTTTCCAAATCCAACACCACGAACTACCTACAACTTACCAGCAGCAAACCCAGACGCAAAGCCTGTAAAAATGCACCACCCTACCTTATTCATTATTTCAACCAATTTTAGTCCAGGGACTATCACGAGAAATGAGAAGGAAAAACTAAGAGGTTTCACACAAGCTGTTTCTGTTTGAGGACAGAAGTTTTAGCTCGAATACAGCATAATTGTGATGTCATTGAACACGGCAAAAGCTGCAGGCGAGCAGCGCGCTTTCATTGTAGTACCACTACCGTAGGCATATTTGAATCACTATAGCATCTTCAGACTATAATTATAACTGTTTGTTGTTTCAGTGGTTTCAAAGATAATAGAAGTTGTTCATAAAAACCTACACAACGCCGATGCACCGCATACAAAATATAGACTCAGTGTCACGGGCAAAACATTCCCAACAAGAAACCTACAAAACATCCAGTTATGATTTAATATTATCTTGACCAGCAATTAAAAACAGAGCACCAGCGATACAATCCCAAAATACTCAGACCGAATCAGATAAACCAAGGTAGACTTGCCTGGTGAACTGGGATAGAGCTTCAGCACCTGAAGAAACAGCCAACTCAAAGACCATCTTGGCTCGCATGGTCTCATCAGCGTTCCCCAACAGAGATCCATCGTGAAAGAAGAAAAAACTCCCATGGAAAAGAGAAATAATAAGAGGGGAAAAAATATTTAACACCACCCAGCATGCTTCCCTGCCCTCCTCCCAGCCCATCTGAGGTGATAGTGGTGTGGTGCCTCCTCACTCCACCACAGGGATCTCAGAGCTGCGCCTCTCCCACAGGTGTTGCAGATGGTTTTCAGGGAGGTCCTTCCAGGCCAGGGATCACCTGCAGCTGTTGGGTAGGAAACGAGAGAGCAGCCCTCACACGGTTAATTGATAGGTTCGCTCATCTTCACCACCTTGCTGTTCAGCTTCACCCACAGAGGTGCAAAGAGAGGCAGATGTGGTATTTGGCAAGCTGTCAAGACACATCTTTCTTTTTAAAAGTAAGGCACACATCACCGGCTGCTCTCGGCCGGGTCCTTCTGTCTGTAACAACACTGCCATCGGCACTGAAGATGCCCTTTTCAAACATGGTCAAGGAGGAGTGGGTGATATAGGGGGGAAAACAGTCATTTTTTCCAGGTGCTACCCAAAATGGACTCCTGCCCTTCCCACCCCATTCTACTGCCAACAGCTGCCCTCAATCCTTGCAGACAGCTCCTTGTGGAGCTATTCTTTCACCACAGAATCACAGAATGGTTTGGGTTGGAAGGGACCTTAAAGATCACCTAGTTCCAACCCCCCTGCCCCGGGCAGGGCCACCTCCCACTAGACCAGGCTGCTCAAAGCCCCATCCAGCCTGGCCTTGAACATCTCCAGGGATGGGGCATTGACAGCTTCCCTGGGCAACCTGTTCCAGTGTCTCACCAGTCATCAGACAGGACAAATGCACCTTACTGGAATCACCAGCCGTGGGTCCAGACATCCTGCCACACGGAGGGTCTCCTGCTGCCCCCGTAATATGACCCAAGGTCTGGATGCCATTGCCCTGACATCAATCATACACACAATACATCGCAAACAGCACATCCCACTTTCAGTTTTACCAGCGTTGTCATTTTTATTGTTTCATCCATCACTCTGTACTCCTCGCTCCGCAGGCAGTCTCTCCCTCTAAGTATTTCTTGGAGGTTTGGAGCCCGAGGACAGATTTGAAGCTCTGGAAGTATCATAAAGGTTATTCCCATTGACACCCACCGCAATCTTATTGTCTCTCTAGCTAAACAGTAACGGTCACTTGAAAAGTTACTGGTGGTGCTGCTACGGCGAGTCTTGTGATGCCCGCACCTCCTGTCAGAAAAAGATTCAAAGTGAATCTGAAATCAAAGTAGACAAAGCTAAAGTTCTGCTTACGAACGTCCCACCCAGTAACGGCAATGTTGCCTCCTTTGATTTCAAATTCACTTTGAAACTCTCCAAACAGGAGGTGCAGCTCAACTGTGGAAGCAGAAGATGCAAAATGGGAACGCCACCCGTTTACTTCTCACGGGGCTGGTGATAACAGGTGGAAGATGCTTAACAAAACCCATAATGAGGCCCCGGTGCCAACGGGAATTATCTACCCATACTATCCTTTCGTGCTTGTGCTTCCCAGCATGGACGTACAGGGCTTTTTGTTTTTCCAGAAACCACCCAGCGTAAACGGAGCGGCTCTTTCCAGCTGAACTGGGACTTTCTGCATGAGCTGACATTTTGGAAAGTAGTTTCCTTCTTGGAGCTGAGATGGGATTTTTCTGGCTTTAGCAAAGTGGGAAATTGTCCACAGCCCTTAACTTCCACTCCTAGCATATTTTCACTAACTAATTTGCAAGCAAAACAGGCCAGAAAACGCTCGGTCAGAGCAACATGTTTTTACAGCCACTTTATTTGAAAGAGCAGAATATTTTTGGTAATGTTTGCTGGAATGGCAGTTCCCTAATTCTTCACGGCACCATTTGTTGCTTTTGCACACGTTTATGCCTCCAGACACAGAATCAAAAGTGAACGGCACTGCACCCTGAGAAGTTTGGCATCCGCGGTCAGGGGCCATGGACAACCTCACCCTCTCCGTAGCAAGGGGGATCCGCCGGAAAAGCTGCGGTGATAAGGACAGACATTTTCGATGGGGACTGAAGCTCCCTTAGCAAGCTGGCTCCAGGATCGCCTCTTTCCTTCACCATGCTGCTTCTTTCCCGATGACACTTAGCTCGGAGCTGGGAAGGGCAAAGCTGGCAGACTGGAAGATTGCCTAATGCGCTGTGACTGACATGTAATCGAATATTCAACCACTGGTCCCCACGTCGGCGGTAAGGGGAATATGACACCCTTCAGCTTAGTTGTGATCACGCCTCGTTCTTCTGCAAACGGTTTCATAAAGGTGCAGCCCGGCTCCTTTGCGAGAGGGATGTGTGAGATGGGAGAGCAGTCACGGAGGTCACCTGCTGCCGGGAACGTGCCGAGGACCCTGCGAGGGACTGACCTTTAAATGCCAACCGCATCCCCGCCGCGCGTCCCCCGCGCCGAGGTGGGACTCGCCGGACGCTTTTGCTTTCACAGCCACCATCGCGCTCAATGACCTGGACGAGCCACCTGTTCGACATCAGATGACTCTTTATCTCTCCTAGCCTTTTTGGATCTGCGAGTGCTGAGAGAAAAAAAAAAAAAGAAAAAAAAAAGAAAAAAAAGACACACACACACACACACACAAAAAAAAAGAACATTTGGGGGTGAGAAACCCCAAGGGAAGGAACTCAGATGTTCGGGTCAGGCCTTAGAAAAGGTATCAATTCTTCTTTCCACTTAGCACAGCCTGCTGCCTGCCCGGGCTCTTTGTCTCTGCCCTCTTCCCAGTACAGAAAGCATTTCCCTTTTAAATGACATCTGAGCGCTGACATGCTGGAGGCACCCATCCTGCATCATCTCTGGCAGATGGTGCAGCTGGCCACGATTTTCGGGATTACTTAAATAAAACCGCAGTGCCATATCAAGAAATGTAGAGAAAATGCTCAACAGTGCTTAAGATGTTTAAACATCACAAACTGTCTAAGACTTCAGACTGCTGTACCGCGCGTTTTTGGTGATGTAACTATCCTTATCCATGAGAACAGTAAAATCGTCGTCACGATTAATTTTCTTTTCTTTCGGGGAGACAGGGTCAAGTCCTACAGTGTTCCCAATATCAGACTCTTTTGCCCTGCTACATTAGGGAAAAGTTTGGACAGTTGTAACAGCCCAAGTCAAAAAGCTTGAGGTTTCTGGAGAAGGGAGCTTCACTGCTGCAACCGTCAGATCCCAGATGCCCCGATGCCATCAAACGAGAAGCTGACCCATTCCTTCGGTCCACAACGCCGGTAACATCTCTACATGGCTTTCACAGACATGCAAGCAATTTTAGTGCAAGCAGCCAACGTAAATGCTGGCTTTCCTTTTCCCCTATGGTTTCGCTTGCTTTGAGCTAATTAGCCTGATGGCCATTTCCCTGCCCCCTGGAGATGATTGTGTTTAGTGGTATATGTATTTGGGGAAAAAGCCTCTTAAGTGAAAATTGGCATTGTCACATCCAGGAGCCATTTAGCTCTATCTGGAGCTACAATAAGTCTTCAGCTTTTCTACTGCTGATTAAAGTTGGATGTGATATTGGAAAACAACAGTAATTGGTAAACTTTGAGTCACAACTGCTGAAATCTGGGGTTGTGGAAGTGAAAAAGGGGATTTAATGCCCGACTTAATGGGTCTCCTTTGAAGGTTTGAGCCCTGGTATGTCCCCAAGTACATGAGACAACCTCGCAGCATTTATGAAGTTACCACAAAAGAGCCTTTACCTGTAGGAGTCAAAGGAGACCCCTGTCATCTGCACTACAGTAAAGATACTGAATCCAGTGATTCCCGGGAATCTGCCCAAAATTCACCGTCTCCCCCAGCAAGGGAGGCACCTGGGAAGCAGCTAACGCTCCTGAAAGAAATGGAAGTGCCTTGATTTTGTTCTCTAAACCCTGCTCAGTATTATCTTGCCTCAGGAAAAGGTGCCTGCCATGCCAAGGCAGAGTAACTTGCAAAGATATTCAGGCGTCTCGATATGAAGCCAATGCCCGAGAAGTTGCATTCCGGTATCGTTGCAGGCAGGTATGTATTTATTTATTTACTGGGCATGTTGATGGCTAATCTCTAGGCATTTCGGAGCACCATCCACCACCCAGGGTATCACCCCAGCATCCTCCTCGCATTGCCTTCCCCCCGTAGCCCCCAAATTAGGTGGGAAAGCAGCAAGAAAAGGGCACACAGCCCATTCCAGAACTCCTCACACGTCTCTCCGCAAAGGCGATGCTGCGAGCGCGGGCAGCTGGTCGCCTTCCACGGGGACCACGTGCGCCGCTTCCACTGCGCTCGGGCACCTCCGGCCGCAGATGTCGGCTTTTATTGCTCAGGTCTCCCCTATCACTGGGCCACCTGTACAACATATTTACCATACAGCAGTTATTCCGTTGCTGTTTGCGCTGAAATAATCTTGGCAGGAGACGGTAGTTAAACCCGAGCATAATTTTTTACACTGCGCGTAATGTAAAATCACCTCTTTGGATAAGTAATATCCTCTCGTTGCCTTCTTAATGGAAAATAGTATTTCTTGTCAGCATCAGACATTGGCCAGAATTGGTACTTAAGGTCTAAACGTCTCCATTCCAGGTCCAGATTGCAACTCCTGAAAAAATCGTGGAACTTTTACAAGCTGTGGATTTTAGGCGTGGGATACTGTTGGACCCTTCTCAAAGGCCGGGACGGTGAAACGCAGCCCCATCGCTGAGCTGGGTTTGAATGGAGGCCTCAGATTCAAACACAGATCCAGGATTTGGATGAGCATTTTGGATTTCATCCCGTTCCTAGCCATATCCATTTGATGTAGCAGGGCAGGCTATCGCACTGGGTAAAAAAACACTTGCAGCAACTATTGCTTTTTTGCTTTTTTTCAAGTGAATCCGAAATGTTCTTCTCCCAAACTTAGAGAGGTGGCATGACGCTGAACATTACAAGAACATAATTTTCTGCTGCTGCTGTTCAAGAGATACAGTATTTTTTCCCTCTGTTTGCCTTAAAAATTAGGTTGCTAATGATAATGTTCTTCTCATAGATGATCTTGTACTTTTTAATGATACCCATAGTTTTCCTCCACATAAATGACTAAATCCTCACAGAAATCTCTGTCTTGATTAGCACTCCTGCTAGTAAAATTTCACATACTAAATCAGTACCAGCTGTAGCAAGAAAGAATGAAAAAGGCAAGTGTAAATGTTCCATATGCCCTACCAAATTGGCATCTGTGTCAGTAACCCTGTGTTTTTTTAAACAATTGTATACATACATTCTCAGAAGTGTTTTGCTCACAGGATTCTGCAAGCAAAATCTCCTCTGTTGGTACATCACTGAAATGTCACATCTAAAAAAACCCCCAGCAAGTAGTTTTTCTCCTTCTCTTTCTTACACCCAACCCTGCCGCGCAATTAAACGAGTTACCTCCAGTTTACCGCACCTTTATTTTGGCGGCTGCTCTCCGCAACCTGACACTGGAGCCCTTCCCCAAAGCTGCTTCACATTTAGCGCTCAGTCATTAGTAACGCCAGCGAAAGCCAAAGCTACTACGGCATCGTAATTATTTCCAAGCTGAATTCAGAAATCGGGACTCAAGTTCCAACTCGGCTGTTGGGGAATGCTGGGCTGGGAGGCGTTCCGACGAGCCAACGAGCTCGTCTTTCGCCTGACTCAGGGATGATGATGCAGGAGGGAGCGTGGCCCGGGGACAGCCCGGAGCTCCGACCCGGGATGGTCAGTGACTCAGCTCCACCAGGCAAAATCACGGTGTGGGTACAGGGTGGGTGATAGTTAGAGCCTCTTGGACCGTCCTCATGGTCGCAAACTGGCTGAGCACCGCCTGCTCCATCGTTTCACCGTCTAAATGAAGAAAGCCCAGAAAACGGTGCAAAAATGCACACAACACAACTTAATACAACTTCTAGTGGGAGGTGTCCCTGCCCAGGGCAGGGTGGTTGGAACTAGGTGATCTTTAAGGTCCCTTCCAACCCGAACCGTTCTATGATTCTATGATTAAAAGTAACCAACTACATCCTCAGCGAAAACACTTTTAAGTCAATTTATGCCTATCCTGCAACTGGAATTTGATCAGTGGGGCGAAACGGACTTTCAAAGTTAAACAAACATTAACTAGCCCTCCAAATGGGTAGCAAATGGCCGCAGCCTTCTGCGGAAAGATGATACGGAGCCAGGCTGTCCGCGGGTGTAAGTCAACCTAACTTCACTGGGCCTCGGTGGGGCTGTGCTGATCAACACCAGCTGACTGTCGGATCTACTGGAAACCCCAAAGCCAGCCATCGTGTTTCCCGGACACGGGATGATATAAAGTAAACAGGAAGAATTAAGAACCAGTTCAGGGCATCAATCGGATGTTTCTGGGAATAATAAAATATTTCCCTCGCTTCCAAAAGTCAGAAAGACCCTCTCTCCTCACACTCTTGGCCGTGACAAAGTGGTGACACTCGTTATGTTGGGTTTTTTCCAGTGCAATATGGAGTGTATATTTGCACATCATGTCATGCCTGTCCATGGTAATCAGAAGCCATTATTTCCAAAAGCTCAAAATTCCCTCCTGGAGTCTGGTATGCCAAGTTTTAGTTCACAGTGTTTTCTTCTTCTTCTTCTTTTTTTTTTTTTCTTTTTTTTTTAATGGTTGATTTATAATTGCTGCAAACAGAAGTTTATAATGGAAATGCTGACAAAACCATAACTACAGTGTCACATTAACGCTACTATTGCTGCCTCGCCGTCAGACTTTCCTTTAACCCTATGAGCCAAGACTTGTATCGAGTATCAACAAAAGCCCGGAACACACAGGGCAGAGTAGACAGGGTAGAGAACTGGAGACAAGACTCCTGGAATAAAGTCCTTGCCTCAGTGAAATCAAAGGGATTTTTATCCCTGGTGTCTCGTCTTTCTTCTGCCAGACACTTGCTGTGTAATTTGGACAAATTTATCCTCTGCAAAATGGACAGGAAAATATGTTCTGCACTTACCTTACAAGTGTTGCAGCACGATTAGCAAATCATGCTATTAAAGGAAGCAGGGGAAGGCTAAGGATAAATATAAATGCTACCTACGAATTATTTACCAAAAAAAAAAAAAAAAAAAAAAAAAAGGCAAATATTATTCTAGGCATCCTCTGTGCATGGGAGGCGGTAGGATCTTTACAGCTCTGTCCGCATGTATTTACAGAGACATCAATATAATATCTACCCACAACACCCTCATTATTTGGGTCCTGTCTCCTGTTTGTGATTTTCAATTTTATTCCCGGCTTAGGTCTCATTCTTGACATTTTTTATGTAGGTTTTGTAAGCAATAATATACATACATTACATGGTGTTGAAACCATCAACCCCAGTTACTATTTTTAGCGCAGCGCAGAGGATGGGACCGAGACAGAAGTGACAATTAAAGGGAATATATTCAGAGCTGTCATCAGCAAATATTTTTTTTTTTTTTTTCTCTCGTCAGGAATCCTAAGTGCGTAGAAGGGCCTCCTAGGCAAAGTTTTTTAAGGCAAAACACTCGGGTCATTCGAAAAAAAAAAAAAAAACCACCAAAACAAACCACAACTGAATGACGTCACCAGGAGGCCGGGCTGCTAAAAGGTTCCCCATCACCGAGTTGCGAGAAAACTCTTATTTGCTCCCTCAAATTGCTGATCTGCCTCTTTGCTTCTGTCCTACCCGTCCACGGAGCCTGCAGATGTATATAATTTACAGAGCTTTCCCCATCAAGGGGATTAGGCAGCCCTCTTTCAATATGTATAAGAAGTACAAACACACACTTACCCACTATGTTTTACGCCTGCCTGCAACAAACAGCTGAACAGATTGTGATGAAATTCAGACACTGACAATCTGACAAAAAACTCCTTTTTTGCCTTCAAATCTGGCTTCCAGAAGTTTCGCAAATCTAAATATTTTATTTGAATACCGCGAGGGCCCCAATCTTACGGAAAGCCTATGAAGCAAATATGCAGATACATGTAGTTAAGGAGAGGGGGGGAGGAAAGAAAAAAAAAAAAGCACAGACACATACACAAAAAGCATCTATTTGGTGCAACTTGCCAATTTTCACAATGACTTGGGTGCATTTTCTCTCCCCGGCTCCTGAGACTGTAACGAGACTCCTCTAATAAGCACTTTTTGCCCACCAGTGTGTCAACGGTGCTTTAACAGTAGTTTCAGTGTCAAATTGCCCTTTCCTCAGCAGGGATTGTTAAGCCTTTCTGTATTATACTTCCAAGACTCTCACGAGCTGGAGTTGGGAGATATAATATTTTCTTTGAAGTTTGCATTTCACAACACACTGGGATGCAAACAAGCTCCAGTTCCTCAGTAGTCAAACAATTCTGGCACACAGGGACTAGGACTAAATATTGTACCAAATTTTCTAATTATGTCTTTGTGATATTTACTACACGATGTTAGGTGAAAGCAGATTCTAATCAATATAAACCCCCTTGTCTAAACAGGACATCTGGGCTTTGAAATATTCTGTTTGTTGTCTCAAAATTACCCTGTAGCAAGCCACCATAACAATATAATATCTTAGTCATGGAAAACTTTGGAGTATTTCTGATAAACTTACCATAAACAGATGAGTGCTTTCTCTCTTACAGTATTAAGGTGATGTAAAAAGTGAAGATAAAAGTCAGCTGTATGCATAAAATCCTGGAGGCTTATGCCAACAAAATGCTATGTTTACAAGTTTAAAAGCTCAAAAGTCTGAAAAGGCAAAAATTGGGATCCTTAAAGTAACACTAACTCAGCCACATGGCACATCCTGGCAGGCACATTTAGCAAAATAAACATTAGCATATTCATATACACATTTCTAGAGCAACGTATTTTTAATGTGGCCAAACTAATTCAACAATGGGAATCTCAACTTTTCTCGTTTTATGGCCAAATTCTCAGCTGGCAGAGATATATTATTTCAACAAACCGACATCATCTACAGCAGCAGAGACGCTTGCTTCTGAGCACGCAAGTGCCAGATTCTGATGCACTTACGATGACAAGTCTCTTTTTCTGACTTTAATATCAATATTCATAAAACAAGATAGACAGATGTGATTAAAAATCAGCTTCTTAACTAGAAGCCTGAGCCTTCCAGTAGAAAAAAACATGCGCGAGAGTCACATTTTCGCTTGTATTTTCTCACGTAAGAGACTCGGAAGGAATCCAGCCTCCCCGGCACTAGTATTTTACAGCACAAGATGTGGCTGGTTATAACGTTTTGGACCTGAATTTTGGATGAGGCTAATTTTCCTTGATTATTTTCTTCCAAGGACAACAAACCGCGCCGGAGGGGAGCATCTCCCCGCTCGCCAGGCACACGGGCACGGCAGTGCAGGAGCCGTTCCCGCATCCAAATCTTCCCACGGAGAAAGTTTTCCCTGCCGAGGACATTCTCTATGGAGAAGGAGGTGGACGCGGGCTCCCAAAGCAGCTGCCTTTGCAAAGCTGGCTTATCCCGTCACCCCCGAATTGCCCTCGGTGGAGAGGATCTCCGGATGGCGCCGGGCCAACGCCGCCAACCTTCTGCCACCCCAACCTGCCCGCGGGGCGGGCGCCCTCCCATCCCGCTGGGACTCGCCAGCCCGGGATAAGGGGATCTAAAAATGACACAAAGCCCCCTTTGCCCCACCTTAATATGACCTGTGTTAAATCCAGCTTGGCTGGGGCTGAGGATCAAAGCCTTTAGACACTCTTAACTTAATGCTGCAGGTAGGAATATAACTACCCCCCCTCCCCAATCATGCCTTGTTTATTTTTATTTTTCAAGTGCCCTGGTCAGGACTACAGCCCCACTGAGCAACACACTCTATACATATGGAAAGGCCTCCAAAATTCGCAGCTTAAGAAAAGGATCCATGAAGAGCAGGTGGTGAGATGCAACTGCACGCAAGTTGTTTATATATACTACGCTCAAGTGGTTCGTTGGTTGGTTGGGTTTTGTTCTTTCTTTATTTTTTTTGCAAAGGATCTTGAACATCACCCAGCTGCACTTGGAGGCATCCGGAGTGAGTTGGTTAATTGTTAACAGGCTTCATAAAGACACGCAGGGAATTAATCCTCAGGTCACCTCTTCTCCCTTTTGCAAGTCACAAAAAACCCTCCAGAAAAGCTCAGCTACCCCTACCATTTCAAACAGCAAATGTTGCCATTTCAGGGTTAGGTTTGGGAAAAAAATAAAATACTGGAAAGCACTTCACACCTTTGAGATCTCTAGCCTGCTAAGAAACCGGATAGATATTGGCAAAGAGGTTCAAAAGTTGGTAGGGGCGACAGACAGAAAAACAGACAGTGCAATTGCTTCATTTCCATAAGCAATCATGCCAAAAAAAAAATCAGATTTGATTAATAATTAAAAAAACAAACAAACAAAATAACCCATTATCTTGAGAGTCAGGAATAAGTCCGGCCGGAAAGTTCAGAAAACCCTAGATCTAGAAAAACAAAGGGTTATAGGGCGAATTCTGCCTTTGAGGCTTTGTTACAGGCTGTCCACGTGAATTGGATGGGACGATGGTTCGGCGTAGCAGGGGGGACACCCAGCTGCCCCCAGGACCCGCGTCCAGGAGTGCCAGGGGCCACCGGGTGGGAATGGCCATCCGAGAGCCCCGGGCCAATTACCCAGTAACACCCCCAAGCTCCGAAGATCTAAAGATCCCCTGAATAATCCTATTCAGGGAGAAGAATTATAACCATGAAGGGCAAAAACGGGGGGAAATGGGATCCTTCCTCAGGCCCCTGGCAGACACGGGGAGGACAATGGGGAAATAAGAGCTAGCACGAAAGTTTCCCCGAGTACGTTCTCAGCCGCCGCGGTTTCAGATGAGAATTTCCAGAGGCAGGAACTAAAAGAATATGATGATTTTCTTTGGGGGATTAATTACTTTGCCGCTTGTTACCTTTTGTTAGCGGCGTGACACCCCGTAACCTTGTTGCACAAGGCACCACATGTCCGTTTGGATATCAGTTTTGGAAGGAGAATGTTTGTTTTCCCATTTGAGTCCGCAAATTATTTTTTTTCCGCTAAAAAACCTCATGAATTTTAAGACAAGAAGGCACCAAAACGTGCTACAAATGATACAGACGGGCGCAGAGTGCTTTGGGCGGAAATAAATAAATAAAGGCAGTCCTTCCTCCTGCTTGCATTTGCTGGAGACGTGTATCCCCTTACAAATAAAAAAAGTATTAAGAACATGTTATGAAAAATAACAAAGAATAGCAGAGAAATCAGAAAGTGAGTGGCACTTCAGATGGAGTTTAGCAAATTAAGTCATTGACCTGAAGAGGAGATTAATACCAAACAAGGTGCCCCTTCTTCTGAAGTAATGAATATTCTTCAAACAGCAAGGGAGCACTGACTGCTGTTTGATGCTGATGACATTGAAAATTTAGGAGAACAGAAATTCCATCATTTTTCATTTGTATGCAAATGCGCCTGTTCCAGAAATTAACCCCTGAACCCCATGTCAGTTTTCATCTGGAGGAATTCTCTTTGCTAGCATCACACAGCGCAGCCTTGCTGCTACCCTGGGGTCACTGGGGCTTCCCCACACTGAACGACACAAAACCCTAAAACAAAACAAAACCCCAAAAATAAAACAAACCACCACCACCCCCCCCCCAAAAAAAAAAAAAAAAAAAAAAAGAAGAGAAGAAAGTAGGGTGGGGGGAAATTGGCCAAATCATGCCAGGCTTTGTTTACCCCCATTAATGGAGTATAAAGGAGCAATAGAAGCAAAAGCATGTTGTAAAATGCACATCTCTAATGCGTGGCATAATTGTCATGCAAAATGCAGCCGTCCCTCTTTAGGCAGAGTGGAGGCCACTAATCACTTCCACTGGTGTTAAGGTGAACCCTGGGCCAATATACCGACGGACCGTCTTACTCTTCCTTTCAGCCAGGGCTTCCACTGTTAAAAAGTTCCTTTGTCACTTAGCACCTTAGACAAATGCTACTATCTGCATGTGAAGGGGAAAGAGATGATGGAGGTTTTTTAATTGATGTGGATTTAATTATGCTAATTCAGACAGCTGTAAAGCCTTTTCAGTAGAGCTGCATAATGGGACCAGCAAATACAGGTGTCCTTCACCGCAGGCGCTTAATGTTTAACCTTAGTCGTTTTGTGAGGAAGGGAAAATGCAAAGTAATGGTTAACCAGCAGAAAGCTCTATTTCTTGAGGACCTAAAGAGGATGCTTCACTTTGATTCTTCACACAAGCCCATCCAGGGCTGCAGAAATCCACGCACGCTGAGCAGAGCACAAATACTTTTCATTGCAGCGATGCCTTGCTCTGATGGGTGAGGCTGAGGCTGAAACGAGAGGGTTCGGATCTGCCACGGGCTTCAGCATCCTGCACAGGGTGTCCTTCACTTAATTCAGGCCGTCTTCAACAAGTGCTGAACTAAGACAGCCTTTTTGCCTTCCTTCGGCAGCCCTTTCTTGGCACCTTTTTTAATCTTTGTCTCCAACCACCTACAGCATCACCAATGATTACAACCAGTAAGCAAGATATCTTCTTAGAGTGTTTCCTTGGTGTCTTTCTTGCCTCAGGCTGCAATGCCTCTACCCTTCCCAGCATCCCCCATCCCACATTCTACATCCTCCCTCTAGGCTGGATCTGGCCATCTGGAGATCCATTTCCCGGTGACCATCTGGAGATCCATTTCCCAGGGTTTGGGTTTGGCCGGTCCAGCTCCCCAAAGTGGCCATGCATCATGTAACATCGGTGCTGCTTGAAGGGAAGAGTGTAAATGCTTGACCAAAGCTGAGGAAGGGATCACTGAGCTTTTTTACTATAGGATGAATCATAGCCCAGAGGTGCCTGTGTCTCTTTGGTGGCCAGAGGCAGCCTCAGTGACTAGGTGCCTTGTGTTCAGACGCCTACATGTCACCTCGAAGCCCTCCTGTTCAGTAGCACCATCTTATTTGTATTACCACGAAATACTAAAGTGTTTGGTTTTTTGTTTTTTTTTAAATAGAAGTTGCTATTTATAAAACACTTGTTAGAGTAGGACCAAAAGCTTTGGCTTACAAGTTTTGGTAGGCATCACTGAAGTGATTTCAGGCATTATTGGGCCAAACTACACATCACCCATCACTGATGCAGCAAGCGCAGTCTGCTCAGAAAGTCGGACTTTGGGTCCGGCATTCCTCCTAGATCATCTCTTTTTTAAGGAGTGCTGCCAAACCAGTGAATACGCTGGAAATATACACTACGCCATCAGATGGAGCTGATTTGTGTAAGGCAGGAGAGCGAAGATTAAATCCAGGTGTACTAAATTATCTGCTGCTACGTCTTCTTTAGGTCTCCCAGAGGCAGCAAGAGCAGAGATAACGGGAAAAGTGCTTTCCCATGACATGGTGCGGTGCGCAGTCCCGCTCCGTGACGGCAGCCGTCCTGCATACCTGTGCCTGTCTCCATCGTGGTGGCACCTGGATGCCACACTATCTCTAATAATTCCTAAAGTGCAGTAGAAAGGGGCTTTTATCCCATCCTCCGTTGAGGTTATATGGTTTGCCCAAGGTCATAGAGAGCAGGGAGGGAAATTCAGATTTTGACTTTTCTTCCACTGTTTGATCCCCCGGTATCAAATTGCATCCCTCTTCTTTCCCCACCTTTTTCTCCCTGTCCACAGTTTCACCTTCTGAGCTCTCGGCACCGGCTATGGCGATCCTCTCCATTTTGGCAAGAGTTCCTGTCCTGGGAAATGTTAACGCCGGGCACCAAGGGGTTAGCAAAGTTCTGTACTTCAACCAAATTATCCAGCTTCCAAGTCTGCAAATTCTGCTGCCTGGATACAGCTAATTCTCCCCAAACACTAAGTCCCCTTGTCCCCCCAGCTCCTCCTCAGGAACAGCCAACTGCAAAGCGCTAGATAGCTATTATATTCATATGCATATATTATAAGCATTAGCTTGACGAGCTTGCCGGTGACAGCGTCAGTCATACTTCACTTCATGCTCCTCCTGTGGTCCAAAGCTGGATTCAACGCCCATGGGCCCACGCTGGGCTCGCACGGCAGCTGAAGGGCCAAATGGCAGTTAATCTGGAAGAGATCCTTTCCAACAACAGCACCTGACTTCCTGGCAGGCTTCCGCCAAGGTCTCCTCGGCTGTTCTGGCAGCTGGGACATGGACAATGTGCTTGGGGTTGGGTCAAGTTTTCCTCTTGGCTGCTTTGAGCTCTTTGATGCCATTTTCCTTGACTCACCCTTGATTACGGGGAACGGTCTCTATTACATTTTCGAATAACCTGATACCCATAAGAAAGGCTTTGGGGTAGGTTTTATTTCAAGCGTTATCCATTCTTACGTTCGCCTGATGCAGAAATGTAAGAATCGGTCCTAGGGCCAACCAAATCCTGGTGCTTAGCCCAGCAGTATATCGAATTTCTTGTGCATATCCAGAATGAAAATGCACAGGCTTTTTAACAGGGACAGCCAAGCTACAACATACCAATGTAAGCACTCTGCTCTGTATTTTCGCAGATTTCAGGAATTTGTGGGAATTCTCTCTAACGTTGGAGAGTAAAAGATCTGAAGAAATGCTCTTGCAAAAAAAAAAAATACAAATGGGCGCTTTGATAACTATAAAGTTGCTTTCTTGGGCCAAGAGCCCACATTAGGAACCAAATAAAATATTTAAAGGCAAAAATCTTGCAAAGTTTCCTCTCATGAAAGGGAAAATACGGTCTATGCTATACCAGACCTTCCTTTTGCAAAATCTGGTTAGGAGTTGCTATGAAACAAACAATATTCAACAAAAAGCTTGACAATTTTTGTTCAAGTTGCATTTATATATATTTCTAGGACTAGCTGGTTTGATTTTTCTTTAAATCCAAGCGTCAAGTTGCATTTCAGACCACATATAAATATAATTTTGCTCTCACATAATGCTTTTGTATCTGCTGTAATTCCATTTACTGCAGCGGTGTTACCTTTCAGTTACCCTAATGGGAACAAGAGCAGAATTAGGCCATTAAAAAAAAAACCAAACCTGCTTACAGAAAGAAAGGACACGGAAATAAATACTTCCTCTGGCTTATTTAATATATTTGTTTGTCCAAATTGTAACAGAGATATTTATTTCAAAAAATATTGTTGGATCAGCAAGAGTAAACACTGATATATCTTAAACTCCAACAAGCAGTTTTTACAATTCATCAAATGACACCTAACTAAGATTAAGTTTAGTCGGTCAACTAAAAGAAACAAAGGTTTCAGGTCATATAATTATACCCTTCTGTTTCCCAACTTTCTTAGAAATCTCTGTCTAAAAATAATTCCAGCGTCCGGATGCCTTGAACAATTGGCTTACTTTAAAACATATAAAAACTCTTATTCCATCCTTAACCATTTTAAGGGCTTGGTGCTGGCACGAAGTCATAGCGCTTAGCACTACTATATACCGCTTTCCATCGCCAAAGCACTTTACAAACATTAGCTAATTAATCCTCACAACACCCCTGTGAGGTATGTAGGTAAGTATTGTCATCCAATTAGGTAAGTATTAAGCACTGTTATCCCACCAGATAAGTATTAAGGTCTCCCATTTTACTGGGGATCCTGAGGACAACAGGTTAAGTTACTTACCAAAGGTCACAGGGGGTGTGGGTAGAATAAAACTTGGGATGCTCTGGTTTCTTGCTGGCTATTCAGGCATCCGGGCAGCATCCGGTGCTGCTCCCTCCACAAAGGCATCCGTCGCCATCCACATGGAAATTAGGGCTTTCTATACCTCTCCAAGACACGGAGCGATGGGTACAGCGCGTGGAAAAGGTGGGCCCAGGAAGCACAGCCTCCCCTCTTCGAGGTGGGCAAAGACAACATGGTCCAGAAAATTTCTCGGGAATTTTATTACGAATAAAGGTCTTGGACCAGGGTGTTTTCCTGTGGGTGCTCATGGACACACATTCGACCATATTGTCAGGCCTCGCCAACCAAAAGCTCCTTCTTCCCCTCCTGATTTACCTTTCTTTTCCACTCTCTTGGAAAGGTGGACTCAAAGTCTCACATCCAGTCCACAAATTCATAAACCTATCGATCGTGGTTTGCACCTTCTTATCATAAAAAAGTCCAGTCTGAAGCCCCAGCTCAGAGGCTTCCAGGCTAACTGCAATACACAAATACACTTGAATCCCTTTTCAGAGGATCTAGAAAACAGGACTAGCCCAGCACGTTTGGGGTTTTAATCTAGTCTCAACAGATGTCAAGCTGGTGAAATAATATCATCCGACCCCAGAGACAATGCCAGCGTGCGCATCTGCTTTTAATTTCACTTCGCTGCTAGAGAAAAAGTGAAAGCTCCTACTGTAACTCCACTTGGAGTCGCGTTTGCCAGTTAAAAGAGTCTTGACTTGGAGCCCTATGGGGTTTTGTGAAGTTATTGAATTCTAGGCCGGAGTAAGAAGACCCCAAGAAAGCAAAACTCACCCAAGTGAGCCCATCAGAAGCCACAGTCGCAGACAGGGCACATGGCAGGGTCTGCTGAAGGACCCACCGTTGGGTGATGCGTGGTGGACAGTCATGGCTGTCCTCTTGCTCAGCTATTTGACACGTGGCTAGCAGCAATTTCGTTCTGTGGGATCAACCCGGGTGCCATAACAGCTCATCTTCCGAAGGTGGGGAAGCGGCACGGCGGTGCTCCAGCTCTTGCGGGAGCTGGGGCAAACCCCAAGTGTAAAAAAAAAAAAAACAAACCAAACCACCCAGACTTCGACTGAATTTCAACTGAGCTGATTTATGTTTCCAAGTGGAAGGCGGTTTTAGCTGAAGTAAACTCCACAGTTTTTAGATCATTCAAAATTCATGGCAGTTTGATCCCACAGGACGTCAAACAAACACAAATGATTTGCCAGGAATCCCTACAAATTGAACAAACCAAACCTTGCACGGTTCCTGCAAAAGTTTTAAACCAGTTTTAAGGAAGGTCGGGGGGGGAAAAGGATTAAAACGGGGACTTTTTATTATACCCACCTACACAAAAACATCTCCAGTGCAATACAGATCCAGATCAAAAGCACAAAAAGAAGTAGCCCAAACATCTAATGCCTTGAAACTCAAAAAACCTCTGACCCATGAACCAAAAACAAATAAACAAACGGAGAGTCATGAAAAAAGAAGGTAGATGTAGATCCTGTTGCATTCTTTGGAGTGGTTTTATTTAAACATTGGACTGGAATTAAAAAAAAGAATAAATCTGAGAAAACTAACACAAAGTGCAGGTAATGGACATATCGTGTGTGTTACAGTCATGAGAAAGAAAACAGTCAACCAAAAGTGTGACAGGAATGTGCTTAGTTATTATATTCTTTCAAGCTTGGTCTGCCAGCATTTTTTCCTTTTTTTTTTTTTTTTTTTTTTGCTATGTATTGGTCAACAGCGTCTGCCAAAAGACTTTTCATGAATTTGTGCGATCCCATTTCCCAAAAACACAGAGGAAATGACGTTTCTCCGCGACCGCAAGACTCAGCTGTAGGTTTTTACACCGCGATTTGTAGCTGCAAACTAAGACGGTGACGGGCCATCCCCCCCGCCGGAATAACGAAGACCCAGCGAGTAGTGAAATTTCAGCGTGGGTTATGCAAAATGCAAGGATTAAAAAATGAAAAGAGCATTCACTTCATGTTGCTCCTTTAAAACATTATCACATAGCTCCTTTTTTTTTTTTTTCCCCTAACCTGACCTTTTTTTCCCCAACGGTTTGTCTATAACTTAATATAACTAATTCTTTTGAAATAATGTTCACAGTTAGCGTAATTGGTGTTATATAGTTCTAATGTACATTACAGAATATTCTGTCACTAGACGCTAAATTGAAATTTTAAAGAAAATGATAGAAATAGCTGTAAGGGAAAAAGTACCCTTTTAAATCTAATTTGCTATGCACCGCAGTAGGGTAATGGATGCAATGAAAGTTCCTTTATTGAGTTCCCATGTCCAAAAGGTATTTAGGTAGCAAAGGATGTTAAGCAGACCCCCTGTGCTCCTCCTTTAAGTAAAGATAGCAGGAAATAAGGTATATAGGTTTGTGTCCTCCTGATTTTTATTTCCTCAGGAGTACAACTTATGCAAAGGGCACCTTAGGCTACTTGGAGGATCACAAAGGGTGCCCTCGACCCCCTCGCTGTCTGCATGAATAGAAGCATCTAAAGGATGGCTGAAGCCATACAGCGAGTTAAATCCTTCAGGTGGGTCTTTTCAAATTCCAATAGTGAGGAGTTACTGGAGAATTGGTAAGGATTTCACTAGGCCCCAGCAGGTTTGAGATCAAAAGCCCTGGTTAAATAAAAGCCTGTTGGGAAATCTTAAAACCTCTTTGTAATGTAACTTAAAAAAGTTAATACAAAGAGCCCTTAGACTGAAGCCTGTAACAGCATGAACAAAGAGTATATCAAAACTGATTCCATTAAGGGAAGGCAGACAAATAAATTCATTTAATTTAAAGAGAAATCAGATATATTACTCTGCTAAAAACTAAAAAGCATAGCAGGAAAAAAACCCCAGATTTTACAATACGCGCACACATAGAGCTGCGAATAATAGAAATTGATATATATAAAATCTATTTATAAATATCTCTCAGAACAGAGAACAGAACATTATATACACACGTATATGTTTAAGTATCAATTTATCCAATATGTGCGTGTGTATAATTCTAGTATATACATATTTTTATCATTTATGAGGCCTCATGCTGGGCTTTCAAATCTGCAGTTAGCTATATCTATATACGTATCCAGAAAAACGCAGCAGAAAGAGCCCCTACATTCAAACTGACACAAGACATTTTTCAACCCAATTAATTAAAAAAGATGGGTGCTCATCAGTCAGCTGGCACAGGTTTGGCTTTTTTGCTTTTTTTTTTTTTTTTTTTTTTTTTTCCCCTCCACCATCTTGCCAGAATGTCACAGTGTCAGTTGCGCAGCATGTTTGAAACAGAAAATCTGGGACGAGGGTTCCGATATCATTTATTAGCTGACCTCTTTCTGAGCAGCTCTTATACTTTTAACTCGTTGGGGGTCCTGCACCGAAGGTGGGGGGGGGTGGAAGGGAGAGACATAGAATTACGTAGACTTATTTAGGTTGGAAAAGTCCTTTAAGAGCATCCTCTTGGTGACGTGCTTGAAGATCTCGTGTTGGAAGCCAGTGGCACACATACCGGGGGGGTCGTGCGCCATTCGCACAAAGCCAGCTGTCTCACGAGCATCCTACGGGCACGGCACGGCAGTGTCACTGTGTCCTCGGGGACCACGACCAGGGGGTCCCTCGCTTCCCAAGGGGGTTGGGTCACTCGGGCGCAGGATGCTCTGGTACCCGTGGGAGGGAGGGGAGCGATGTCCCGGCGCCCCGTGGCTCGCTCTTGCCCGCCGTGAAGAGTCACTAATAAGTTTTGCTCCCTCCAAGAAAGGAAAAAGGGGGGCTCCATTCCACTGCGCTTGTGAGGCTTTTCGCTGTTATCGTGATGGGGGAGATGTGGGTATCTCATTAGCTAGAAAGCATATTCTGCTGTTTAAGAGATGCTGTTCCTCTCCCAGATTTCACAGGCTGTGCGGCTAGAAGAGGAAGATGGATGCATTGCACAGACAAGGGCGAACGTCTGCAAAAATCAGTGTTAATGTCCTACACGATTTTTATATCTTTTTTTGAAACTTTTCTCCTTATAATTAAACTCTGACGTTTTAGTTCAACAATGCCGACCCTGAGCTCATTACGTTCACGTATAGCGGGGGAATGGCATCCCCTCTCCTTCTCTAACCCCCCGCTTCATGCTACCATCCCCCTGAACCGCTGCCCCTACGGCAGGCGCAAACCCGACTCTCTCCCTTGTACTCTCCAAGAACAATTTTTCCAAAGATAAGAAATCAGCAACGTATCTCACATAGGGTGCCTTTCACCCCAGTGAGCAGCAGTAGTTTCACGACCTACACCAGTGGCATTAATTTTATTATTATTTTTTCTTTTGACCCCTAAAATGCACAACAATTTAAAGTCTTCTAACTATAGGCGTGGTTATCATTTTAGCAATCCCATTTCTGGTTATCTCAGGTGGACCCCGCCAAAATGAGCGCAGGGACCGCTATTTATCAGCGGACCGTTGCTCTGCGCACAAAATCACTGGGGCGTCTGCTGAAGATCCGCCCTTTGCAAGAGCAACCCCAGAAAACTGGCAAAATGATGGATGCCGCATGGAGATGGGACCACGAGGGAACCCCAGGCGAAAGGTATTGATATTTGGGAGACCTCGGTCTCGGGGCCGTGACTGACATCCTTGCCCTAGCAACAAGTATCTAATAACCACAGGAGATAAGCGTCACTTTTGGCTCCTTGTTTGAGAGAAAATATCCCCAAAAGCACCGTATCTAATAATATCAAGGGTTGTGGTGGCCTCTGCAGCGCTGGCAATTTTTAGACTGGTAGAGGATGAGGTTTTACGGTTCAAACGGGAATTAATTGAGGGAAGTCATATGGCTTGTGTTATACACGTGACACCAGATGATCCAAATAGTCCTTTCTTGGCCTTATAATCTACCAATAACCTTGTGGAGGTACTGCTCTCCTGTGGATTAGTGGCAAACCAATGCTCCTCTTGCTTGGATGAGTTTTCTGATCTAAATACCGCCCAGACCTGCGTGGCCTACAGGATTTGACTGGATCACGGTCTCAGACGGAGCCATCGCCAATTAACGCCAGACATTCGATAAACCGGGGTGGGACACGCTCTGCTTCAGGTGCTGTGTGATTCTGGGGTATCATGAGTAGCTATGTAATGAGCCAGGTCTGAAGACAAATAATTTTGCTATGAAGACACTTAGAAATATTATTTTATACTTGCTATCTTTACATTCCTTGCTACCTTTACATTACCTTGCCCCGTAAAAGACCCAGACTATCAGACACCACGGAGCTCTTTGGCTCTGAATTAATCAGATTCATTCACAAGGGCAGGTTATAATTGCGGCCAACTTATAGCCCATAAAAAATGCACGATTCCAGAATTACATGGGTAACAGGACAACCTATCCCCATACGGAAAGTGGAGCATATGGGGTCTTGTCTGTCTTGCTTGGATTACAAGGCGGAGGAAATACCTGGCTGAGCAGTGCTCAGGAATTATCAGGTGGATGATATTACAGGAGCAAGCCGGGTCTTTATTTATTTGCTTTCCAAGGATGCCTGCGAGTTCAGGTTGTTGGAGTTACATAAATGCTAAGCTTCCTCCAGACCAGCTCCCCGGCCCTGATCGCTCCGAGTCCTCCCCCGAGATGGGTCAACGCAGCCTTCAGAAAGCTGGGAAATCCGCCCGACAGAAACCCCTCCAAACTCAGTCGCCACCTCGAAGCCAACTAGAAATACTCCTTAAATGCAGATATCCTTATTTCTGTCCCTATCTCTACCCATGTTTCGTTTTAACCCCTAGGATAATGTGCTACCGAGAAGGAAATGTGTCATTTATTAAGTCAACAACCACTTCCTTTTGTATCTACAAAAATGTCTTCTGAGGCTTTCCTTTCACGTGCCGACGTCGTTTAGATTTGCAGGCTGAGACCGTAGCAAAAGGTGGGGAAAACTTGCAGCCATTACATTGATTAATCAGCTGCTGAAATTCGGCTTTTCGGCGTGACACCTTGGTTCTCTGAAGGCGTGGCCTACTGCAATGTCATCCAATTTGCCCGCATGGGCTCCAAAACCCCAGAGCCCCGCGATGCAAAAAGGCGATCTTCTGCCCTCTTTGACCACAATGAGCACCGTTACTGAAATCCCTGCTCCCGTACAAGCCTAGCGTGACCCCGCGTTTGTAGGCAGCAGAGTATGACTTCATTAGAAACCATACGCTGCGTTAGGGACTTCAAGATTTTGCAAGACACGCCGGCATCGGAGCAGCACATGTCTGAAACTGATAGTAAAATGGGTAATGCCTTAAACCCCACCTCTACACTGTTATTTACATGCGTATCTTTCATCTGACATAGGCTTCCCCTCCAGCACCTTGAATATATCAGTCCTAAGGAAGAGACGTTAAGTTCAAAGAGTGCCATCCCCAAATCAAAGTAGGGGCTTATCAAGCGAGGTGCGCCGAGCAGTAAGACAAAACATATGCATTTTTAATAGGTAGCCTCTCCTCCCCCTGAGGAAGCCAAGAAAAGAGGCTCTGTGAAGCTTTGGCAGAAAACAAGTTCAGCGGATTGAACACTCAGGCTGCTCTTCGCGCAAAAACAGAATTCACGACTCTCGTCTGGGTGTTCGCTAGATGTTTTCCAAGCGCCCTTCAAAGCGCGCCGGTGGTCCCATTGACCAGGTGAACTCATCCCCACGCAGCATTGAAAAAGCAGACAGAGGGGAAAAAACAACCGAAAAATAAAATAAAAATAAAAAGGCCACGAAAGAGAAACAATAATCTCAACAGGTCTGCGTGGAATTTCAGCAGCACTTTATTTATTAATGCGTACGTAGCTACCATTGTATTCCAGCTCCCAAAGACAGATCTGTGAGGAATAGGCCAGACGCTGATTGACAGCAGCCATAATTCCATACAATGAGACTGTATTAAATTGTTTGATGTGATGTGATACTCATCACTTGTAACTGATCAAACACACTGCGGCATCAAACAGTATTACAATACAATCAGGCTGGATATGGTTCCTGCCAAGGCTGTTCATCACGTTGCACACTTCTGCATTAAACATATCTATTAATAGCATTGACAAACTACTCCTATCCAAATTTTTTTTTTATTTTTTTATTTTTTTTTCCAAAGGAATTGTGCGACGTGAAATGTGCAAAGAAATCCATACATAATGCTTTGCAGTTCCAGGCAGCGTTTCCGTTGGCTGAGCGCTTCGACATGAAAGGCTTTGCTGATTTGGGGATTTTTATAGGATAATACCAAAACTTGCAAACCCGTGTCCCAAAACAAAGATGTGACATTCCAGCTTCCTTTTTTTTTCCTGTTTCCTTTTCTTTTTTTTTTTTTTGTTGGATTGGGTTTCTTTTCTTCCCTGAATGCAAACAAATGGGAAGATGGCATATTTTTTTGAGCAAGATTTTACTTTTGCTGTTGTCTCCCCCCGCCACCCCCAGCAGAGCCGCTCTAGCCTGCGATCTTGCAGGAGGGAGCTGTGTTTGCCAACACTGACCCTTTGAGAGGCAGGAGACAGAAATAAAAGGAAACAAATTCCTTGTCACCGCTGTTCCTGCCGCAGATAGGGAGGGTGATGGGGCTGCAGCCCGCGGGGGCCGGGGCTGGCTGCGACATTACAACTGTAGGGGCTCTCTCAGATGCAGATTCTCAAATGAGCCTGGGTCTCTAGAGGGCAGAGGTCAGCTGTCCTCAAATCTCTGTGAATGCTAGATTAAGTTTATTAATCTCCCCGCTTTCACTTAAAAACCAAATTATAGGATGGTTAAATGTTAATGCCCAGGAGCTTGCGAGATGATGGATGCCCTCAGCTACCACTGCTAGAGGGCACACAAGGTGTTCAGACCCCAAAAGGGTATTAGAAGTTAGTGCCCTGCACCGGGGAATACGTTTTCCTCCTGAATTACCACGTGCCTTACGCCTGGCGTGCATTTTGTTGGCAAATGCAGCCCCCCCCGCCCCGAGACAGAAGACATGGGGCTGCTGGATGAGCTGTTGGCTCCGATTCAGGTAGCGGTGGCTGCCCACCTTGATGTCCAAGGGGTAGAGCAGATATATCCAGTACATTGGGGCAGAGTAACCTCAACCACAGCTCTTTATATCGAACTTATACCTGTGCTGGGGTGAGACTCGGAACACCCATCTCTCTGCACCGGCCCTCCAGGAACTGCACGAAACCAAGCACGCGATGAACATGGTATTTAGCAACCTTCGAAACCGTTTCTATCAGTGTATCCCATAAAACTACTCCAGCATGTAGAAATGAAGTGATAGATGAGCATGAGCGTTCCATACGATTCCTCGTGGACAGGGGTGACCATCGTAATTGGACAATCTACCCCCTTGGTTGCTATCTCAGCTTGGGAGAGCAAGGATCACATAGCCATGGAAAATCCGAAGTAACACGCGGGAATGCATGCCTGACTATCTGAAGCTGGTGCAGAACGCCATTTATTTTTTTTTTTTCCGAGTTGGCATTGTATACATTTCACATTTACGAATTTTTGCAAACTGCAGGTGACAGAAGGTGTCTTTTGTCCTGCTTTTCACTCCTGTAGTGTCAGCGTGCGCAGATGAAACAACATCCATCGCATGGCAGCAAACTGTCTCTGCTGACGCAACCAGCTCCACGAAGGCTACTCGAGAAAGGTGGGTAAGGCCTTTCTTTTTTCTACTTTAAAAAAAACAACGAAGTCTTTGAAGATAATAAACTGTCTCAGAATGGTGGTGGAAAACTGACTCGTGGTGGAAAACAAACAGGAAAAGGCTGGAAAGGGCTTTCACACCCCGATGGGCAGTTTTTCGCAGCACCAGCCCAGCGCGCTGCATGGAGCTAAAGAAGCTGTAACTTTCTATCTGGCTGCAGCTAAGTAATTCAAGATGCTGCAAGTTAAATGTAACAGGAGAAAGGAAGAAGTTCAAAAACAAAGTCCCAGGCATTTCAGCGCAGCGTATAGTATGCTAAATTGTGGTATTACAGAAATTGCTACGAGTTTGGCCACAAAACGTTTCATACTGCACCGGCGTTCTGCCAGGGCTCCGTTCCAGCAAGCCCAGACATTTTTCCCCATCACCTGTGCTTCCCCCCCCCCCCCAACCCCCCCTCCAGCCCTGTTTGTTAACACAAAACTCCCACCGTAGCAGAGAATTACTGTAGCAGAGAATTCCAGCCCTTGTCCTGAATGTACCTCTCCGCTTATTAAATCGGCGCAACCAAAAAGTCACCACGCACCGGGCAAAGATAACTGCAAATCTGCTCTTACCCTCCCCGTACCACCTGAGTGCCGCTATTATTCCTTATCCTTGGGGAAAGGACCCCATGTGTGAGCTGCAGAAACCACCTCAGTAACTCCAAGCATCATTATCAATAGGAGGATGAACCGCAGCTGGGCTGCACTGGGAAGGCAGGGTAATGCTCGCCCTAATCTCTGCATTCATCTCCCTGGCCCTCGCTAGGAAGTTTAAGTACATTTACTGGGGATTCTTCAGCCCTTGAAAGGTAGGAAGACATCTATGAGGCTTGACGTACTAGCTAATTAACTTGGGTTCGGGGGGAAAAAAAAAAAAAAATCTTCTTATCTACTTAACTTTGAGACACTCTCTTTGTTTTTAAGCCTGCAGACTACCTTCTCTTTAAAATGCACGTTACGTACAACTCAGTAGTATGGAATGTATTATTTTTAACGAGGACCTATTTTAACTTGGACCTAAAACTACTAACATTTGACAGAGAGGGTTGTTTTTTTAAAAAAAAAATACCCACGTTTGCAGAATCAGCTGAATGACGGTGTATAGCCTGCGTTTGGCAAGAGGGGCGACAAAAGCATCGCGTTTTCCCCCCGCCGCCATCCTTAAAAATCCAGGAACGTGAATGTATGAATGACTTGAAAATGAACCCCGAAATACGTACGTCCCCCCAAAACCTATAAGGAGCTTATAAAAAAAACCTTCTTGTTTTTATTTCTGGGTGTCCAGGAGTGGGGGGAAATATTGAGGCTGGGGGAAAGTGATCGAATTCGTGCCTGCAGGAGTTGGGGCACGTGGGTATTTCGGGCAGCTCTTCCGCCAGGCGCGCAGCCGGCAGCGACTCCCGAAACACCCCCCTGCGCGGAATTCAACCACGCTAAAAAAAAAAAATTCCTGCAAATCGCAGAGAGCGATTTTTAAATCCTCACCATATTCCTAACAGATAGAACAGTGGCATGATTGACCAAGCTTTTTTTCTCCTTCTTCTTCTTTTTTAAAGTACACATATGATGATGCATCATAGTTATAAACAGATGGTATTTGGCCTCCTTCCTATTCTCAACATTTGGAATTCCTAAACTATGTGAATTAAACAATAATATTTTATAAACATACAAGGGATTTTGCTCACTGCTTTGTTAACATAGAAATTATACAATGCTGACATTTATTTAAATTTTAAAAAGTAAACAAGAGTGTGTATTGAATTAAAGCAAACTAAAATCAACAGAAAGAAATATGTTCCGCGCGCACATTACCTACAACGGCATCGGCCTTTTTCGGGGAGACATAATGGGATGAAGCACAAATTGTAGCTTAGACAGTCTGATCCTTTGTGCTCCAAGGGCTCATTTAACACCTCGCTGTAAACAACGGATATTTATACCATAATTGGCCGGCTGACCATCAGTTGTTCATTTACCATGTAACCTGCTATTATGGAGTTAAAAGAAGTTCCTTTCTGTTGGCTTTTTCTAGGAGCGAAAGTGTGTTTGCAATTTTGGTACCAACTGGATTCAGTCTAACACTTGTACTTCGTATGAGAAACATTTTCATAATACCGAAATTTGGGGGGAATAGGAGTATTCCTGCCAGGAAGGGAAGAAGAAAGTATTGGTTCTTAAAAAGAAGAATTCTCTTTGCTCGGTTTCCTCTTTCCTTTCCATTTTAACCCCTTTTTAGGCGCCTCCCGAGCGGTGCGAAACCGAGAAGCACTTAGGTTTTAATCACTATTCCCAGGTCTGTGAAAGAGGGTCTGTGATGAATAAATGATGAACCCGAGATTTTAATCAGTGTTATGATTTTTGAAAAGGCTAATTACCATTGTTTACAGACACGCTCTTCCCATGCATTTCCTCGGTTTGCCTTCAAAGCTCTAAGGGTTAAGCCCCTCGCATCCACCCCTCCCATCCCTCCTCATCCTTCCCTGGGTTTTCGGGGTATTTTTTGTGTGTTTGGGTAATTTTTATTTTTTTTTTTTTTTTTTTTTTTCCGGTTTTGGAGCATGGACACCTTAAACCGTAGGAGACATGCTGGAGGGTGCAGACCTGGGGGAGAAGCTGCCCGCCCACCCCCCCCCACCCCCGCCCCTTCCCGCAGAGCCGCTCCGCACCCGCGGAAAAGCCACGGCGTCTTTCTTTTTACCGGCTGTTTATATAAATGCTACAAAAGGATCTTCTTTCCCAAATAGCATTTTTACTATCAATAATATTGATAATAAATTGAGATCATTTGACACCCGGCGGATGGGGGGGGAGGAAGGAGGAGGCGCGGAGCGATGCGGAGAGCCGCGGGGGGAGCCGGGGCCGGGCTCCGCTCCCGCCCGCGGTGCTGCGCGGAGAGGCGCGGAGCGCACCGCGCCCCCCCCCTCCCCAGCGCTCCCCCCGCCCCGCTCCGGCGCGTCCGCCGCGCCTTTAGCGTTATTACTCTTATTATTATTTTTACTTTAGCTGCCATCGGCCTCGTTTAACCCTGGCTCCCTCCTCTGTCCCCACCTCCATCCTTTCGGCCTCGCCGGGATGGGAAAAACCTTTTCCACGGGTGGGATATTGGGTGCCAACATCCCATTCAACCCAACCCCCCCCCCCCCGCGAGACTCCCGGTCAGATGCGCTTCGGGTAACTCCCGCATCCCGGAGCTCCAGCGGCCGCATCCCAGGCGCATCCCGGGGCTCCAAGGGGCCGCATCCCGGCAGCATCCCGGGGCTCCAAGGGCCGCATCCCGGCAGCATCCCGGCCGCATCCCGGAGCTCCGGGAGCCGCATCCCGGCAGCATCCCGGAGCTCCCAGGGTCGCATCCCGGCAGCATCCCGGTGCCTCCTCCCCGTGAAGCGCTTCGCTGCTGCTGCTGCTGCTGCTTCCAGGGAGGGTGGGTGCTAAGTTGTGGCAGAGTTACACAGCACTTGGTTATCAGTTTCCAGCAACAGCTGTGTATCGTCGCTAAGGACGTAAAGAAATATCAGAAGATAATGCGGCATTGCTATTTATTACCCTATAATTAAAGTTCTGGCAGTGTTTCTATTATAAAACCTTATTTGCAAGGGTTCACAACTCAGAGGCGAAATTTTCCTTCAAAACGAAGCCTCACTTACCAGGCTGAATCATTTAAAAAGTATTTCAGTTAAATAAGGTTAGCCTATTAGAGGGTAAAATTCTCAAGGACTTTCATTAAGGTGCTCATTTATATCTGCAAAGAAAGAACTGCCAAATCCCCCAAATCAAGGATATAGAAGAGGAAATTTTTTTAATTTTTTTTTTTTTTTTTTTTTTTCCAAAACCAGGATTCATGGAAAGGTTTTAATATAATTCTCTAGGAAATTATTCCCATGAAAACAATTTGTTTGAAAGAAAATGCCCTCCAGTCTTTTCCACACAAACTAGTCTTGGGCTAGTACATGAGAACCAAACTTAAAAGTGCCTATGAAGAGAAATGAGACCGACTTAATTCATTTCAACTGTCCTTACTGGAATAAAAAACAAAGAGTAAACAGCTTGAACGGGGAAAGGTGAATTTAATTTTCAAGGCCCTTTAACTTTTAATAATCGGAGGAACAATATGGGAGGTACATTCTACCCTCCCAGTTATCCTGATATAAATTCATTCAAGATTTATATTGGTGTAATAGAGAAGCAGAATTCGCTCCGTGATTTCTAATGAACTGCTGGCTCGGTCTTTAAAAACGCAATTAGAAAAATCTAGCCTCCTAATTCGGAACAGCTTTGAGCAAAGGCAGAGGTCTCGATCCTGCGAAGAGGGATGGAAGCCGTGCCTGCAGCAACGACGAGAGCTGGGCTGGGAATGCTGGAAAACGCTTTGCTGCAGAATTCCCAAGTTATTTTAGGATTTTCTTTTCTATTATAGGGGGAAAGACAATTCTCCCGTGGAATAAACCTGTTGTTCCTGTGATCTCAAAGACTAAGACAAAAGGATTGCAGGATTAGGTGCCTGGCCTGCTATTGATGCAGGAGGCAGGGAGCTGCCTGGTCGGAGCGCTGCCGGGAGTCGGGAAAACCCATTTGGTGTTAACTCCGCACTGAAACTTGTACCAAAGGGCCTGCAGTTGCTGTGTCAATGCAGGTGACACACCAATAAATACGAAAGTGAGTCAAGGGCTAATTCTGCCATTTCGCTTGTAAGATGGGGTCTCCGCATTCACCGCTTACTCACGTGCGTAGGAACAACGGGACCGAGATCCCAATTTGTCCCCCTGACCTTTTGAAGTGAAGGCTTTAAACGAAGCAGCGCGGAGCGGCTGCCTCATTTGATTGTCAGAAACGGCGAGGCAAAACTCCGCAGGCTGTTGCGGTCCGCGGTGGGCTGGCAGGGGGGAAGACCCCCTCGGGGGACGTATTGCCTCCGACTACCTGGAAGTCCTACCTCCCCCTCTTGACCGAGAACCTCCAACCAGGCCAGGGTGGCCAACCTGAAGGTCCTAGGAGATGCGGTAAGGACGTTTTCATCCTTGCTCTACACCAGCTGTGTATCTTCGCTAAGAACGTAAAGAAATATCAGAAGATAACGCGGCATTGCTATTTATTGCCCTGCAATTAAGAGTTCTCATAGTGTTTCTATTATAAAACGTTATTCCGTAAGCATTTGTACCACGGAGGGAAAATTTTCCATCCGGACGAAGCCTCGCTCAGCAGGCTGAGCTGGGTATGGCTAAACCATCACTGATACCAAGGCAGAGCATCACCTCGCCAAGGAGCTGGGTGAGACCTGCGTCGGTCAGGACAGCAGGAGCTGTCCTACGGAGGACAGCAGGAGCCTTCAACTGGAAACCACAGACTTTGGCGTGTCGAGTCTGCTCACCACAAGCCCTAGCCCAATGTTACAGCATCTCCTCTTTCCCTTTTACTGGTTTGGAGAATGACTCGCCGTGAAACTTGAACCGATTTGCTGTAATTGTACCACACCTCAGTTTCCCCATCAGTAAAACCAAAACCAATTTCCACCTTGGAAGGTGTGATAACATTAGTGAACATTTATGATGCGCTCCAGAAAGAAGTACAAGGTAGACCTGTTACTTGGCTCTACGAAGTATGACTACTGCACCTACACACGCGGTCTGGAGAATCATAGAATCATACGGTTGGAAGGGCCCTCTGGAGATCATCCAGTCCAAGCCCCTGCCAGAGCAGGGTCACCCACAGCAGGTGGCACAGGAACGCGTCCAGGCGGGGTTGGAATGTCTCCAGAGACGGAGACTCCACCACCTCTCTGGGCAGCCTGTGCCAGGGCTCTGCCACCCTCAAAGGAAAGAAGTTCCTCCTCATGTTTAGGTGGAACTTCTATGCTCAAGTTCATGCCCGTTACCCCTTGTCCTGTCGCTGGGCACCACTGAAAAGAGCCTGGCCCCATCCTCCTGACACCCCCCCTTTCAGTATTTATAAGCATTGGTAAGATCCCCCCTCAGCTGTCTTTTTTCCAGACTGAAGAGACCCAAATCCCTCAGCCTTTCTTCATAAGACAGGCGTTCCAGTCCCCTCATCATCTTGGTAGCTCTCTGCTGCACCCTCTCCAGCAGTTCCCTGTCCTTCTTGAACCGGGGAGCCCAGAACTGGACACAGCACTCCAGGTGTGGCCTCACCAAGGCAGAGTAGAGGGGGAGGATGACCTCCCTCCACCTGCTGGCCACACTCTTCTTGATGCACCCCAGGATGCCATTGGCCTTTTTGGCCACGAGGGCACATTGCTGGCTCATGGGCATCCTGTTGTCCATCAGGACTCCCAGGTCTCTTTCAGCTGAGCTGCTCTCCAGCAGAAGACCACTTCTACTCCACCACATGAAACGCCCAGACCCAAGCTGGGCTTCGGCTGAGCCGAAATGAGGGGGAACCACCATACAAGGCAGACGATTACTGCAAAACAACTCGGCACTGCTAGGAAAATATCTGAACGCTTACCCTTGGATCTCCCTTGGGTTTTTTGACTGCTTAATGGAGTAATTTTTAAGAGAGGTACCGCGTGCTCTCATTTGCACTGAAGAAGGACGGTTCAGCATCTTGATGGCATCAGAAGGCACGTGTGCGGAGGGGGACTGGCCCGCGCCTTTCACCTGCTGTGGACGGTGCTCGGACAAAGGTCTCGGCTCACTTTCGGTCCTTTTTCTTTCAGTCAAAGGAAAGATGCTGACGTCTACTGCTGGGTGACAACCTGCCGGCATGGGGAAAGGCCCATACCTGCCTGCAAAGAAAGGTCTTACCGGGCTTCACATCGTAACGCCTTACCGAGAGTCCCCTTCTTGCTTCTTCCAGAGCGGAGCTGGAAATCTTGGAATTGTCGTAACGTTTTATTATCACTTGCAAAACAGATTCTACTTCATCAGATAAAGACACAATTGCATTCATTGACTCTGACACAAGGATATGCGCAGTGATAAACATACAGATAGATGTACACACTTATACATGAATGAGATATGCTAATTAAAAATTGCAGTGGGCACTTTATTAAAAATTTATTGTACAATCTACATCTTCAAAACATTTTACATCAACAAATATAGCAGCTTGACTGCTGGAATCATAAGTGATTTATCTTTAAAAGACTGTATTTGTAACTGGATGCAAAGATTCTTGATGAACTGCCGTTACATTGAAACTACTGGTTTTTATTGGAAGTATTTTGACTGTTATCTGCTTGTTCTCCATGCTTGAGAGAAATAAAACAAGTGTCTCGGCTTTCATTTTATCGGATAGATGGCACCATGTAGCATATTTCCCATGCTAGTTTGAATTACAGCTGTTTATCTTTCAGCTTTCTTTAAGATTAATTAAATGCAAATGTAACTCCACGAATCATGGGATTACCTGCCAGACCCCTTATTAATACCTTCACTTAAAAACCCCTGTGCCAGAGAGTCATTAATTTGCAAAAAAAAAAAAAAAAAAGAAGAAGAAGGGAAAAAAAAAAAAAAAGTGCTAAAGCAGCCCTTTGCCTCCAAACAACCCGGAGATGGCTGCCCAATTAGTCCGGCGGCGTTCGGATCCTCCTTTCAGGCCCTGTGGCCCTTTGAGGACACAATAAGGCTCCAATGATAACCTGGCAACCTAGGTAGAAACTCAGCCAAGTGTGAGCGTTTGAAGCTGCAGCTTGGCTGCCATCGTGGCGGCGAAAAGAAAGAATTCAGGCACCATGTCATCCAGTACAAAGGATAAAAACAGATTCAACCGGAAATTCAATGTGGCACCACATATGGGATACATGAGTGCGGTTATACAACAGGCCACATATTTTTTTTGAACAGTCTCCTGCATGTGATGCCGAGGACATGTGTAACCATCATAACGTCTCTAAGAATCTGTATTTAATTTGAGCTGGGGTGGTGGCAGGGATTGGAGATCTGAAGCCGCCACAGGTTTGTGGCAGATGGCTCTGTGTCAGCTATGACAAGCAGCCAGGCTCGGCTTCCTCTGCAGATTTTCTTTTCTCTCTGATCAGGTAAATATGGGCACACTCTGGAAACTTCCACAATTCTGCCTGAGGCTGCAAGTTTGTGACTTAGCCCCATCTGTCACAAATCTTCCCTCGGTTCTGCTGCGAGCAGAGACCTGAATTTACCGCCGAGCGCTGCCCAAGAGAAGCCAGCCGTCTCGCCCTACGAGGAAGCAGAGGAGAAAGGCGCACGAAGCCACGTTAGATGCCGGGACACACAAGGGACGAAGCCACGTTAGATGCCGGGACACACAAGGGACGAAGCCACATTAGATGCCGGGACACACAAGGGACGAAGCCACGTTAGATGCCGGCACACACCCGGGACATCTCTCGCGCGAGAAGGAGCGTGGCTCTGGGCCAAAACGCTCTGCAACACCCACGGTTTCAGGTGTGGTGGGAGGGAGCTGGGTGGACAACGCTCCCGCGGCGTTATTTGGAAACGGGGTGAATCCAGCTTATTTTTTTTAAGATAGGCAAGCTGGTCGGCAGCCCCAGGTTATTCTCTCCTGGACGAGAGCTTCCACCATCAAACATCCATCTGCTTTCCCGGTGGTCTCGGCAGACACGCCAAGGACCCGTGAGGGCCGACCTGCCCCTCTCACCCTCGGACATGGTGGAAACAAGAATGAGCAGGAGCGAGGGCCTAATTCTCCTGCTTGGCCACCATCGGTCTGGCTTCTGGGCCTTATTTTAGAGTAAACTTAGAGAGAATAAACTCAACTCCTTTCTTGGGGGGTGATAACTCTGCAAACGTCTAGTCATTCATTGTTTCAAGGAATTCAGTCAACTATCAAATCATCAAGAGAAGCAAAGTTTTCACACAAAGCAAGATCTCCCCATGAACAGGAGGCAGCATAATAAGAGGTCAGTAGCAGTACAATATTCTTTATGATAAAATCAACTTGTTTCTTCTGTCCTAAGATCAGAACTGAAGGAATTCCTATCTGCTCTGCCATCATTAGGCTTCAGAGTTAACCTGCAGAATTCAGTAAGGACTGCTCATCCATTCAGACCTGCTGTTTCAGGACAGTTGGAGTTCAAGCAGACAGTACTGATTTGGTGTACATTTTATGCACTTTTTTAAAAAAAAACCCACAAACAACACTACCTTAACAAAATTAAGAATTAGAGACTATTATCTAGCACAAGAAAGATTTGGGAGGCAAGCCAGCAGCATGATTTACAGAGCTAATTTGTATCGGCTCAGCTTAACTCTGCGGCCCAGCTCCTTCCCTCTGCAAGTGAGTACTGGGGAAGAATCAAGGTGGAAAGCAGCTCGTATTAATTACTTTTGGAGCACAACTTTCAAACTCCGAGCACCTTTGGAAGCCACCATCAAAAGACAGCACTGGTTGCCACGAATTGGGCGCACTGGGAGGCCCGAGTCAGAGCTATGTAATACTCCTCAGCAGAGTAACAGTATTTCCCTGAAGAAACTGATCCGGTTCTGCAGTTTCTTATATCGGCCTTTTAAAACCCGCTTCATTCTTTCTGTCTTTAAAAAAGTCTTTAAACAGCAAACGTTGGATGCGACTCGGTGCAAGATACGCTGGTGGGGACCTTGCATAGGATGGTTCAGAGCACACTGACCAACTATGTTAGGAAAACGGTTTCAGGCTTTCTTTCTCAAAGTAGTTTGAATACGCTTTACTGGGAAAAAAAAAAATCAATTTTCATGCTTTTTGCAACTTTTCTTTCAAAGTCCATCGTATTGCCTTTGACCCATTTCTCCATCTACCATTTTGCAGCAGCTGTGGTTCATCTGCCAGTTCTCATTTACTTCCTAAAACTAAATCGGAAGCTATCTAATATTGTTATAATAAAAAAGTTCAAAGTCCTGGTGTTTACGCTGAAAGATGCACACATAACTGCTTTCTTAATGAACGCTTTCTTCCTGCTCTACAAGCGCAGCCAACTGTTACGAGCTCTACACCAACACTTTCAGAGAGCTGGCATCTCCTAGATACGGATCTGGGAGACCCAAGAGCAAGGCAAGCCCTGGGAGAAGTTCAGATGTGGGACACATACGTACACAGATGTATATGCATACTTATATATACATTTATAAATGCATGGTTGGATCCCAGAATGACCCAGCAGGTCATTTCTTCCACAGGGAGGATCCACAATAGCTGGCAGACCTTGCTCTACCACCGCTGCTTCCAGACCCACACGCTGCTTGAAGACCCAAGGTTGCCCCAAAATGCTTAAAGCGTGTCCCGCAGTCCAGCAGATCTTCCCACCTGTGCAAACCTCCTAAGCCAGCTGGATTTCAGCCGGATCGGCCATAAGGGAACGAAAAATGTCAAGAATTTAGTCTAACCTGGATGTGACCCTCAGCAACCGAATCCAACTTTGAAGTCAGATCCTACTTCGAAGCGGGCCCTGCTTTGAGCAGAGGCTGACTCGATGACGTCCAGAGGAACCTTCCTTAATTACTCTATCATTCTATCTTCTAAATAAGTAACCAAAGTTTTGTTTCGCATAAAAAATTCTCCGTTATGCCCATTTTACTTAGGACCCCATGCCTAAGCACTGACACAGAGATGGGAGAACATGGACACAGAACTCTACAGTTCCCAGCCTGCTACGACCTTCCCATACAGGCCCTGAGCGGCAGATCCAGACCATCTCTGAAACCATTTTAAATTGCGCTCACTGGAAACCAACCATCTCAAGAGGCAAATCCAAGTTTCCCACTTGCGCTTCCAACCTCCTACAAGCCTGCACCTAACGCTAACCAAGTAGAAGCATAAATTCAATGTAATGCCTTCTTTTTTCACTGCAAACATCCTCCGCTGTTGAGTGGAAAGCCAGCAGGACGGCTGGAAATATTTGTACTATTTGCATACTCTATAAAGCTCTAAATTAACTTTATCAGCTCAGGACAAAAGATCTGGAGAACACTGTAAGCAAACATCTGCTCAATATACACTCACGATTAAAAAGTAAACAGTATGGTTGGCTCCATAAGGAACAGGTTGAAAATTATCAGAGTACAACACATCACATAAACTGATGGCGTGGCCTAGAATACTCTGTAAAGCAATGATCACTCCAGCACAAAAACAGCTCTCAAGCCTCAAAATGGCTTGAACGATGGGAGATAAGAATATAAACACGGAATAACATTCACGAGGAGAGACGGAAAAGACCGGGATACTGCAAGTGTTTGACAAATGTTTATACAATGATGAATGGTCCAGAAAAAGATGGATGGGGAGCTTCTGCTTCCAGGCGACCAACTCCAGAACAAGACACTCAAGGCAACTGAAGGTGGGGAAACCCTGAGCCAACTGAAGGAAAGGCTTTTAACGCCGTCTGGAAACACATGGTGAACTGCTTTGCTATAGGAAGCCGTGAAAGACAAAACAACCAGGGGTTTCCAAGGGCCTGAACATCAAACGGAGAACTATTATGCACCTCACGGCAACACTTAATACTACAAGAAGATGATAAAATCTCCAAGTCCAGGGTTAGGACCAATCTCTAACTCTAAAAGACGAAGACAAGGCCTTTGACACTCTCTTTCTACCTGTGTCAGCCTTTTCCCAAATATCTGATGCTCACCACTATCAAAACACATGGCGGGCCAATCCAGAGTGGCAGTTAGCTTCCTTAGGGAAAAACTAATTTCTGGTGGAGTTTTGCTGGGCAGTGGGTAAGGAGAAGGGCAGAGGCATCATCCCCGGCTCTTACATGGTCTTCACAAGAACTATGAACGACTACCGCTCCTTGCAACGGGGCTGAGTGCCTGGTGGGACATCTGGCATGGGGCTCCCCCGCAGAATGTGTTGGGTTGGAAGGGACCTCTAAAGGCCATCTAGTCCAACCCCCCTGCAGTAAGCAGGGACATCTTTAACCAGATCAGGTTGCTCAGAGCCTCATCAAGCCTGGCCTTGAATGGCTCCAGGGATGGGGACTCCACCACCTCTCTGGGAATCCTCATGTACCCTTAGAATGCCTCCTGCTGCTTTCCTAGCCGTCCCTAAATATTAAACCTGGACCAGGAGCGATTTTCCCTTCTACACGTTTACCTGAAATACCAAAGATACTGCTTTGTCTCAAATCAGAGCCAAAAAGAGAATGAAATGAAGCAAAAAGAAAGTTTTGTTCGAACTGCCCTACACAGCCAAATCCTGGGACTGGAAACAATTCAGATGTCTACGGTCTAACTGGGACCTTAATTTGATTTTACAGCAGTTTAATCCCTTTGAATTCAGCAGGCTTCCTTCTACAGTGGTGTAAGAAAGAAGAAAAATAATCACGCCATGTGTCTTTTCATAGGCAGGTGAGCTTCTGTGGTGTGATGGAAACGAGAAGATGAATGTCAGAAAGTGGGCCAAATTCTTTCCTCCGTTGAACAAGCACGAGTGAGGGTAGGATTTTTCTGTAGGAACTGAAGCTGACAGCATGTCAACCAGCACTCATTCAGCTGGGAGGGCTGGGAGAGATTATTTAAAGTTGTCAGCTCCTTCCATGCCTGGCTTTTGGCAACTCTTCTTGTCCCTTTCCACTGTATACTCTTTATACATGCTGTTTTAAATTAAGAAACTGAAGTGAGGGAACCAAAAGGTAAACTTCAAGAAAATAATGCAGAAGCAAATGCTTTGCCCTATTTTATGTTTTGGGGTTTTTTTTCAAATTTTAAATCTACTAGATAGGTAGCTTGCAAGCACTGAAAGGTCCTACGGTGTCCTCCGACGGATGCCCTGGTGTTGTTACTCGCGTCATTCTGGCTCTTACTTTGGCAACCACAAATACCCAGAACCAGAGCGCGCAACGTTTGATTCCACAAAACTGGAACACAACAAATAATCGATAACAAATGAGGTTTGCTTTCCACTCGTCTCAATCTTCCGCTAATAACCGGTGGAAGGCGATGTCGAAATGCTAATGAGGCAGCCTTGGGTGCTGCGAGAATACGCAGGGTAAGCAATACATCATTCGGAAAGGTTTCCATAGGTGCTTACATTACGGACGCTTTAAGAAGTCCGCCAGCCTGAAATCTGCGCTGCCGAGTGAAGCGACTGCAGTTTTAATGTCTCGCTCTGCGCATTTTCCCAGGGATATTCCCTGTGTCCGGCTCCACGACCCGGCTGCCCCGCTGCCGCTTCTCCCCTTTGTGCCCCAGACTTCGTCAGCGCAAGCACCAAGAACCGCTGAAGGAATAAACCGCCTATTTAATTACACCGCCGTCTAATTATTATGGATATCCTCAGTAATAAAAACCCAACAACACGTCAAAGGATAAGCCAAGGTGCTTCCGATGGTGCTGACTTCCCGATCTGTGAAGCAGAATCCCCAACCAGTCGAGAAAAGCACTGTTTGCTTTTAGGGCATTTTTACTTGCAAGACTTCACGGCTACTTTATGAACTCGAGGCAGGGAGCACCTCAGGAAGGTTTCTGGATGAAAAATAGCTAGTTAGCGCGCATCACTGTGCTGGGCTTCCTTTTTTATCCTACTACAGCATATATAATATTATGGCGATCTGAAAAAAGCGGAAATGCAGTGGAAGTGCTGCGTCCCCTTCACGATTTCATTCTTTTCAGCTCCCGAAAAACCAGCATCGCTCCAACCAGAATTCCAGGGGCAGCACGTCCCTAAGTTAGCGTTTTCCCAGGAGGTTTCGCGGACAGTTTCACGGCGAGGGGAAGACCTGGCATACGTGGGTGTAGGTACAAAAAGACAACTCTAACAGTATTCTCCGAGCTGATCCAAAGCCTATTAAAGGCAACAGGGATCTTTTCGCTGGTGCTCGCAGGTTCTGGATTAGGCTCTCGACTCATTTTAAAGCGATCCCCGATTCAGCTCGGTTGTTACCTGTGGCAGACATTGAGAAGGCCTGAACGCGGCTGAACTGGTAATAGCGCCCACGTACGAGGGGCAGGATGAAGACCTTCACCTCCTGCCTGCAAACCACCCCAAGGGATTGGGTTGTTTTGGTTTTTTTTAATGAAAGAAAATCAGCGTTTTGCTTACGGGGCTCGCGCACGCATTTTAAACCCGTACCATTTCATGTGTTCGCTATTTGTTCCGAGCGCTATTCCCGTTTTTAGCGCGCCTTGGTGCTGGTTAGGAGCCGGGGATCCAGGCGGGAGAGAGGAGATCCGCGTGGAGGCAACTATTAGCCGAGCTTGGCGCATCGGGAAATGTCAAGGTAAACGTTTAAGGACTGTTTTCGCTTTGAAGCCACCATGTATAACTATACGATACTATTGACTCAAGAAGTAATGCTGAACACTGGAAGTGTTCAGTCAGCATTTTAAACTATTATGAGCTACCTTCTGAACCATTGCCAAGTTAATAGACAATGAAAGATAATGAGCTTGAAATTGGGTGTTAAATTGCATTTTTGGTTCTCTCCTTTTTTTTTTTTTTTCTTTTTTTTTTTTTTTTCCTGGAAGTTTAACTGTTTCCTGCAGAAACGACATCATCTTTGATGTATCGTGATGCAAACGTCTATTTTTAGGTCGCAGAAAAGCGTCAGGCGTGGGCTAAAGCCCTGGCTCCTCCCGCGACATGTGTGCGAGACCCAACACGTCCTGGTCCCCAGAGGGAGGATGGCGGAGAGATGGGGTTAGGTCTGCCGGCAGCGCGAGCCTCCAAACTAAGGAGGAGATCACTCGACTCGCTCATTAACAGCGTGCCTGGACGGCGACAGCCAGGGGAGCGCTAAAAAAGACCACATTTGTATTTGCACGGGTTTACACGAGTATTCCTATTCACTCCTTTTAAGGACTTTCAGCTGAATTCAGGGGGTTTTTTTTTTACAACCTGAAAGACCTTTGGCGTGCAGGGGTAATGCGCAGCCAACCTGCCCACGGCACAGCCAGGACTCTCAAAGTCAGAAAACGCTGTAAGTTTACATATCAGCATGCAGAAAAGAGCAGTTTTGTTTTGTTTTTTGTTTTTTGTTTTTTTTTTTTCTAAAAGCAGCCTCGTGTAATAACAGCTCTTCACTGGAACGATATAAAATTTAGTGCTTCACCTACACTCGCAGAATTAATTTTAAAAATGAAAAAAAATAAAAAGAAAAAAAAGAAAAGCATGACACCTAGCAGTATAAATACACCTCTTAAACATGTGAAAGTCGGTCTGGCCTTGACCACTCCATCAAAACTTGGAGGGAGGGTCAGCCACTGAAACTGTACTTTCTCTACATAAATAACTGCAAAGAACATGATAAACGCCAGTAAATTATGCTGCCGATAAACTTTTCTTATGTTCAACGCACCTTAAAAAGCAAAGAGTTAAAATAACCGTCGTTATGAAAATGATCCGAGTAATTCCAAAAGGCAGAGAAATCTTACCTGACACCTGTCACCTGCATTTTTTGAGGACTGAAGATTAAATTAGGATCGGAAGGTAGGCTTATCCTCATTAGTATAATTGTAGGATCTTTCTTTTATTTTCCTTTTAAACTAATGAGTTGCATTAATCCAGGTTCATTTTTATAAGCCTCTTGGGTCCAAATGTAAAGGACAGTCATTTTAGAAAACAATAAATTAAAAAAAAGCATGTAGCATGCATTAAGTGCACGTATTTCATAAGACCTAGGTTAATACAACTGGCATCTAGTTTAATTAATCCTTGTTAGTGTAACGACTAATATCCCTCCCTAGCATGTTTCCTTTAAACATTAGTATGTTAATTAAATGTTGTTTTTTTTAAGGGTTTTTTTCCCTTTGTACTTCAATATGGCATTATATCATGTAAAACTATTCCGAACAACTACCTTATAGAGATGTTTCCTTACAATATCTGGTCTCTTGCAGAAATTCTGAAGCCTTTTAAAAAGCTGTTCAGGTGTGGAATACAGATATTCAGCTGCAGGAAAAACAGATACATTTTTAATGAAACAAAAACCTCAAAGCACACACTCGATATTAGTCACTTTACTAATTAAAAATGCATATTGCTCTGTGCCGCCTCGTGTTTTACATTATTTAAGCATGATTTTATAAGGTTACCTCAGCTCACAAGGATGTTTAATGCTAAATAAGACTGTGTAGTTGTGCTGTTTAGACATCTCCTTTGGGTGATTAAAATACATTATTCTAATGTAACACAATGCATATGTGATACATTTAGTGATGAGATTTTTCAAAGAACTGGTACTACATTAGTGTGTATCCTGTGCCGCGGTTGCATACTATTAAGTATTAAATTGTTTAAATAATTTGGTGTGATTTTCAGGCCTCGTTTTTTCTTTTCTTTTTTTTTTCTTTCCTATTTTCCGTGTATCAAAAAAATCTGCAAACCATTGCAGCACCACCGACCTTTTAACAAAAATCTATCATTACGGGTTGTGTATGCTAACAATGAAGAATGCTATTTCAAAACTTGCTTTTGTGTTATCTTAAAAGAACAGATGGCAAATATAAACTTCGTCTAATGTATTAAAACACATAAAATTTTCCTTAACACTAACATGCCGGCTTGCCAAATAAACAATTGCCTTTGCTCAAGTTTATTCCCGAACTTTGCGTTTTAGCGGGAATGACGTTATTTTACGTTTCAGAAAAAAAAAAAAAACCAAAAAAACCCCCAACAAACGTGCAGCAAAGCAGCTACCTGGAAATATCTCGGGGTACACCAAGGCTTTGGGACACAGCGGATAGCAGCCGCAATAGACAGCTTCCACCCTGCAGGTTAAAAATAACAAATACACAAAAAAATAGACATTAGCGAGCCAAAAACTTCCTTTGGTGCAAGAGCATTGAGGTTGAGTACGTACGGCAAGAGCGAAACGTGGGGGTTTTTTTCCGCTCTCTTCAGCAGCACAATCCTTCTAAATGCCAAAGTTGCTCTTTTTCGAGAAAATTTTATTGATCATATGAATTACATAGAACAGAACAGCGAGCATATGTTTTGTTCGCTGAATAAATCAAAGCGCAGCTCTCTGCATTTTTTTGTTTTTTAAATACTGTTTAACACATTTTATAATCAGCAGACAGACACATGTAACAACATGGTGAAGTATGGACGGCTTTTCTTAATAACGCTGCAGAAAACCCGGGGCGTCCGTGCGCCCGTTTGGATCCCGGGATTTGTACACGCAGACATCCGCGCGCCCCGTTACCTGGCAGAACAGACATTATTCTCCTTCGACTCTAAGACTCCAAAGGTTACAGTTAAATATAGCCCAGGAACAAGTCGCAGCCCGCTTCGGGCTGGGATATTTTAGCTTATGCACACGCTTCGGATAATTTCCTTTATTTTTCAGGACAGAAACGGTTGGATATTTTTTAATAACTACCGAGGAGACTCCTTTGCCAAAGCGTGCGACGCTTCGTGCTTGTGTTTTTTTCACGGAACGATTTACTTATCTCCTGGAACATCAACCCCAAATATTCTATAATTGCGCCACGGTGGCGCAAAGTTTTCTAGTAGCAAATCTCAAGAAAAGCGATCCCCTTCGTCTTTGCGTTTTAATAACTGAACGGGTTAAGGCACCAAGTTTTCAGATTTTTTTTTTTTTTTTTTTTTTTTTGCATAATGACCATTGATCTGACATAATGTCCCCTCCAAAGATACAACTGTAATTTCTGTTGGCCAGAAATTACACAGTGAAATTCAAAACACTTCTTAAAATATGTTTATTTTATGAGAGGCTTTGAATTTCCTCCAACATGTTGACCATACGAGAGTTTTATTTTTAACTTCAGTTTCCCTCGGTCCCCAGAAAAAAAAAAAATCTGAAATCTTGTCAACGTTCACCTTTTCTATTTTCAGTGACAATCCAAAGGGCTTTCGCTCCCTTCACGTGCATATCGGGCTTGGTACTTTATTACAGGCACCCAGAAGGAACTCTTGTTTCCTTTAGATCTACTCAGTTTTTAAAAAGGGGAAAAAAATAAAAATAAAAAAAAGAATAACGTAGTCAGCTTGCATGCTAGAGAGCTATGCGTATCCACAAACCCCAAAGACACACATTTCTCTGCACACGCTTTTGCTAAGCAATGATTGCTAGGGTGGGTTTTGTTTTTTTTTTTTTTTACATAAACTTTTAAAATTTGTAATTTATGTTGTGCTTTTTTTTTTTTTTTAAATAACATATGCACTTCAGATTGCATTTTAAACATTAACAACAATTTCAAAGTGTACATCGTCTAGCACTATATTTTTTACCAAAGGGAAATGTTTCTGATGTGTGATTTAATTGATGATTTCAGTTCTTAAATATTGTGTCATATGTCAAAGCAAATAGATTTTTAAAGTTTTCTTTAATCTAGGAGGAAAAAAAAAAAAAGAGTGAAACTGTGGACATTTCAGTAATAGCTCAGATCACTAAGTTATGTTAAAATATTTGCTTTTTAATCATATCATCTGCGTGGAACAAAAAAAAAAACAAAAAGAGAAAAAACCGAACAGCTCCCTAAAACACAACTGCAGGCCAAGATGCAATCTGAGTCATCATCCGAGTGTGCGATTTCCCCTTCCGAAAAACCTCTATCAGGATCATGAATTAGTAAAACGGGGATCTCACGCCTCCGTGGTTTGGCTGGACACGAGTTAAAAGTCGGAATTCTCTCATTTGCAAACCACCTGACCCGCACGCTCCTTTGCCACCTTTCCGCGCCAAAGTTCAGGGGCATTTTCTGGCCGGTCCTTCCCACAGCGCAACGATGTTTCGCTCTAAATCCCGCACCTTTCAGACGCCAGGACCTACGGATCAAACGGAGCGGGGCAGGGCATCCCCAGCACAGACCCAGGCTCCAGCCCCGCGACGGACCGGCCAGTTTCA
>NC_071472.1:4732500-4780000 GCF_028500815.1 Rissa tridactyla | reverse complement strand
GGGGAATGAGGAAGGTTGGGATGACTGGAGGACGGCAGGTGGTTGTTTGGGAAGCATTAGAGAAGGGATGGAGAGATGCTGATTCCCGGTATGGGGCTCAGATGTCTGGGCTGGCCTTTCAAACACGCGCATCGCTCCGCTGCTATCGTTATCTAGCCAAAATTTGATGGACTACAAAACCACACCGAAAGCGCAGCTTCTATCCTAGGACAGAGCAGCACCAACGACAGAAAGCGGTCTTAAACCTCTAATTGAAAATGACGCTCGTACTGCGCGCACGGAGATCAAAGATGAGATAGACACAACAACGTCCGCTCCTGAGGAGTAACTTCTGGTTGCCGTTGGGATACGTGCCAGCCTTAACTCCTCCACCGCTGACAAAGCCCAGACAAGAGCCAGTCGCGGAGCTATTCGCCCCCTTCCCCAGAGGAGGAATTGCCCTCCGACGCACACTTGCTGAAGCCCTAAGTCTTACCTCTTGATGCCTTTAGAGCCTAAACCCAAGCCTTAGCACCACTGAAAAGTCAGGATTTCTTACCTTCCTACTGGATATTCGCTGCGTACTTCTGACCAGTGAAAACTGGGTTTTCAAATAAATGAGCGATTACTGAACTATGAAACACGTTATGCACTTTTTCGCTTTTTCTCTTACCAATGACTGTAAACGTGACATTTATAATACCGAGGGAATTTGATCCCATAATTGGAGAGAGAGGAAACACAGTGCCAACATTTTATTAAAGGAAAAAAAAAATCTGTAAAAAATCGCTTAAATAGATTTTCAGTAAAGTATGTGCAACAGGTTTTATTGGTACTTGTTAGCAATGACCTGCATATGTCATTTGTATGAATACGGCCCTATCAAATGCATGGTGATGAGACACATTTCACCACATTGCCCTTTATATAGACTCTATTTATACACGAGGATGAATGAATTGACAAGACAAGAGGTGCGGCATATAGATTTGATATACTGGCATAAATTTAGGATGATCTACATTATTCATAAGTACTGAAGCCACAAATGAGATATGTAACAACATCCAAAATGAGTGTCAATAGAATCTGTTCCCGCAGTGCACCATCGTATATTCCTATCTGTCACATATTCCTTCGAAATTTCTCCGTCTAAGAAATCTGGTGCGCTCAGTCTGGAAAGCAACGTTGCCTTGGGATCTGCGATAAGACTTGCCTGGAAGAAGAGGCTTTCAGAAAAGCGTCATAAAAAGTAGTGGACAGAAAACACAAAGAATTTCCTGCTCCCAAATTATTACCTCTTTTTCCAATCCAGCTGTGCCACAGTCGGGGACCCAAAAGTTATTTGGATCAGATCGATTTCTTGGTGGCTTAAACACTGCCAAATCAAAACTGAAACAATTGAAATATCAGCAGTCCAGCAGGCAACAGATATGACAGAACTGACAAATAAACGAATCCCAAGCCTATTTTTACAGACCGAAGAGGCGGAGGGATGCAAGTCTACATTTGGGAAAACCAAACCATGGAGTATTTTGAAGCTCACCCGTCGTTCATGTGTATTTTTAACAGGTTTAATTTACTACGGGTGCGCCCAATATAGGATTTGATTATTCTCCTCGTTACCACGATGTCTCAGGCACAAAGCGGTGTGTATTCAGAATAAATCCTGCTTCTTTTTCAGGTGGGTGAAACTCTTTACAGAGTCGTGGTTGTCAGAAACCAAGAAACGGAAGGACCGTGCATGAGAGTGGTACAAAAATATTAAAGATTAATGACCACTTTCATGCCAGATACAAACCAGAAGCTCTCCACAGAAGTCCTTAACCTCGCGTTTGAAAGGGAACTAAGTGTTTTCACCTGCTAAAATCTCAGTCTGGAGTTCAGATGAGTGACCTCGACCTGAAAGATTTTGTTTCCCATCTGAACCATCCCATCACTCACACCCATCTCTCCGTTTAAATAAATACAGAAGTGTTACCGGAACACAAGTCATAAATAAGGTCTCGCGCTGCCAAGTAAAATAAAAAATGCTTGTCCTCGTTAATAATTTTAATTTTAGGACAAATCAGTATTATTTAGTTTTACAACTACGAAGATTTTAAACACGTTTTTTCACTGCTGTAAGAAAACGTGTACATGAAAACTACTTCTGGAAATATTTATTTTACGGTAACTTTACAGTCAAGGAAAAAAAAAAAGGAAAGGTACCTGGAATTTCAGTGAAAGCCTCTCCAAGGACGGACACGTGAAAAGGTAGATCTTTCTCTTTCAGTTTCAGCAGGACTTTAAAGAAAGTTTCAGGATCTTTGTCGTGTTCCCTTAAACCAAACAGAATGTATCTCAGCATCATTTATATTTACTTCTGGAACCGTTCCTTTTTGTTTACCAAAACAGTATTTCTCTTAAATTGTACTTTCAGGGAGTAAGCATCTTCAGCATAATTTCCCTCTTTGCTTACGCCACATGGTCGAACATTTTCCTCAACGCAGCACTCGGGATGAAAACTCAGTTTCAGCTGATTTTTATCTCTCTTCCCTGTCTTAAAATGATGCCTTTACTCTTCAAATTACCAACTTGGAAAGTGAGGACTGAGTAATATCGAAAAAAAATATATATAATCTCCATTACAGTTTACCCCCTTTGTCAGGAGGAACAGGCTAATAAAAAACTTTTGCTAAAAATTTTAAGATTTCCCAAACTGGAATTTTATGAATCCCTGCTGTAGTAATGTAGAGCTTCTGATCCATTCAGTGCTTTAGGTAAAGAAGAAAGGAATAAACTAATACGAGGCACTATCTATCTTCAGACTTATTAATGAGTTAACTGGAAGTTAAAACAGAAAATAAGAAACCTGTACCTATTTATCACTTCGGCTGGAGATAATATTAAGGGTTTCTGAAGATCATATTAAGGGTTTGTATGGGTATGACACTCAATGCCTTGAAACACAAGCTTGGTTACCTAAAAAGAAAACAAAAAGCCAATTTGCCAATCTATCTTCTTTACTAGCACAGAACGAAAGGTTCAAAAGACACCACAGATGATCTAAATTCCCCAAATTCAGTTGAGTTATATTAAAAATGAAATGAGATAATTCTCCCACTCCAAGGTGAATATTCTATCTTGCATTTAATTACTCTCCTTTAAATTACTGTACTTCAGACAGATGTGCACCATATGTCTTTAAAATATTTTTGGTTTTATTTATTATTTAGAAAATTCCACTGTTTTCCTTCCTGTATTAAGGGGAAATCTACAGCTCAGCTGTCCTGGTGGCTTTCTTCACAGACTAATTTTGTAGAATGAATCTGTAGGTTTGTCACACTGCTATATGAAAGATTAATAATTATATCATTCAGGAAATCTGAAGCCAAATGACATCTGCAGCTCTACATGTGTTAATTTCTCATTCAGTCAATATTTTTGGTTTAGGGAATTAAAACAAATTAATCTTATCATTAATGTGACTCTCCTAGGCTGAGAAATCTTCAGGAACTGTGGAGTTTTCAGAATTAGTTGCATTTTCTTAAAATAAAGCCAGACAATAATTACTTTAAGAAGTCCTCCATCTCCCAGATTTGTTTTGTTCCCAATAATAAGGAGGAATGCAACTGCATAAGCTTCGTAATTTGTTTCACATCTGCGAACCAGGAGTCTTCACGGTGGTTCCAGTAACCAAAGTGGATACGAGCGCTGGCTCGGGGGGAGAATTTCTTCCAGTTGCAAAGATCCCAGAACTGCCTACTAGTTTGCTTCCACCCTCCCGCTTAAAATATCCACCTGTTTCTGGTAGGTAAGTTATGGGCAGAAACACGTCGCCGGTATTTCAGTTGCCTCCCGAGGCCCAGCTGAAAGAGATGACAGGGGATGACAACCGAGGATTCAGACCTGGCTGGAAGGGAACGTCTCTATCGGAGATGCGCGAGTTTGCAAGGAAAAGAGCTTTGATGCTGGGAGTTAGTGTAATTCATGATAACGCTTCCCGTTGGCCTCGGTTTCCCCTGGGTTGCTTTATCAGTGGTCCCCAAGAGCCCACCCTGTTCCTGATGCTGAGCCCTGCCCAGCTCATCCCGAGGTGGACCCAGCCACCCCCCGTAGCCCGAGCAGGCAGCCTCGACAGACAGAGCCACCACGCTTCCAGGGATCTTTCCAAGCTCTTCGCAGCCCCGCTATCGGCTTCGCAGTCACAAAAAGTCCTTCCAGCAAAGGATCTGCTTTCCCTCTCCCTTTCCAGGAGAGACCAGGGGTCCCAGAGGCAGCCAAAAGTGGAGGATGCTGTTGGAGCCACATTGTCAAGGAGCTGGCAGGAGAACACGGAGCCTTACAGCTCGTGGAAGCCACATAAGCTGCACATATTTAGGAAAACTGATAGGAATTGGAAGTTGCAGCTTTGTTTAATAGGTGGGGAAGAACAGAAGGAAAATTTGGCACCCAGAAGGAATGCTGAGAGGGGAAACGCTTCCTCTGCACTGGAGCCTCTCCTACGGCTTTATCTGCTGTAGGTGATCCTCCTTCCGTATCCCCTTTTAAAATATTTTGCTTTTAAGCTCACAGATTTTAATGACACGGTTTGTGACTCCTGTAGCTTTTCCATTTGGGAGGTCATCTGCTTCGACGCGTCAGCTCCCGTGGCTTTGCCGCACCACGACCGTTTTATTTTCACTGAAGACCCACAGAAAGCTTCCGCCACGCGCACCTACAGCTTGCAATGTGTAATGATTCTTGCGAGTCAGGAAAGGTAGAGCTGCTCCTGGCAGAGAGCGAGAAACAGCACAAGACCACCTTCTTTACCGCATCAAAAAGGAGAGCGCTCTGTTTCTTGGCTGACATGGAGAAAATCATATACAATCCAGTCTGCCTTACTCAGCAACAACTGCTAAACACACCAGATTGTCATAGCAGTGATCGTGGAAAAAGATGAACACAATATGGAATGTCTGTTCTGTAAAGATCTGCTCAAAATGACGTGCACTTTTGGCTGCATCTGTTGCATTTGTGAGCTTTATTAAACAGTATTAATTATATATACCCCATTTCCTTAAGAAGAACTGCAAAACTGTAGAAAAGCCCGATATTGAAATGCGAACTTTTCTTTTAAGATGTTACGTTTGGGGAAAAATTAAGCTAATGTGATTCTAGGGTCTGGCTTTGCTGTTTAGTTTAGGTATTTGAAATGCTCTCATATTTTTACTTGATTTGATACGCATCTGGTAAAGGAAAAATAAGAACTGGGCATGGTACGAAGATATTCTGAATTTCATTGTAAAACGTGAAAACATCAGAATGACCAAACTCCAGCTGTAAATGCCAGAAATCCAACCTAATAGGTTGGATTTGAGAGTGCTGCCATTGGAGACATTCGATCTCCCCTGTTTGGATACCGCACGCTAAATTTTTTTACCCAGGATTTTTTTTTATTTTGGAGTCTAAACCACATTGAACGAGAGATATTTGAAGTCCGTCTTAAGAACCAGCTGAGGTTTGGCGGTCGGGGTACGGGAACGGGGGTCAGGGTCCAGCCTGATTTACTGCCTTCCCTTTATAACCTGAAATAAAACTTTCTGGACTGTCCCTGAGATGGGCATTGGGAGGGTGGTGGTACCAGCAGCACCAGTACTGAGCCTCCATTATCTCTGCCTTAGATTCTCGGTTTATAAAACGGGTGTGACAGTATTATTTTTTCACCACAGAAGGACGCTGTCAGGATTAATTGATGACTTGACATCCCTCTTTTCAGCCTGAAATGATTAAAAAAAGCAACTCCCTAGCACGCCGACGATGCTCCTCTACACCATCAATGGCAACAGTCTTCAAAACACCCTTCTGCTCTTCAGGGATTTTGTGAATTCAGCCCGAGCCCTCCAGCCTTGCCCACGGCGGGAACTGGAAGGAGAGTGCACGGAGACCAGCCAAACTGGGGCTGCAGGATGCCCATATCCCTGACCAGTGATGGAAAATACAGTTTTTACAAAAAAAAAAAAAAAAAAAAAAAAAAAAAGAAACAGCAGAATTTGGCCCTTTACATCATTCAGTACCTACTCATCTCTCGAATTTGAGTGAAATTCAGCAAGAGACCCATATGGTCTCCTGTGCCTTAGGTTTAATTTTTTTAAGTATACGTAAACTTATCATACATGGTGCTAATCGCAGTTATTTAGGATTTGGAGGAAGACGCATATGCAATTAGAAAGTAGAAGAGTTGTGGGAAAGAGACACTACTTGCTCAAAGGGGCAAAATAAATGCCATCTATTTAAAAGAATACATTAAAACCTATGGTTTGTGTGAGTTAATCACTAACATAAAAGTGTTAAAGCAAGGGAGAAAGTCTCAATATTTGAGAAAATACTGCATTAAAGGGTACGCAACGCTTGTGACAGCAACAGCCCTGTCATGCCACCTCTTAAGGTGCTACATATTCTGAAAGGGTTACAAATAAGCTCAGCTAAAAGCAATATTAAAAGGGTCGATCTTAATCTTCTTAGGACGTTCAGCACGGGAGATTTTCAGCGGTAGAGAATCCCAAATTGTGAGGGCGCACAGTATTATTTCACTTTTTACAGCGCCCTAAATCCAAGCGACTCAAACTGGGTGCATCCCCTTCTGCCTCCCTGTGTCCTAAAATCACCTGGATGTCAGACAAGCAAAGGCGGGAAATGTCGCTATTAAACCAGGTACAAAATCTTCAGAAGTTAAACTAGCGTTTTAATATTTTTTAAAATTTTTTTCTTTTTTTTTTTTTTTTAATTTTAGTTTTTTAATTTTTTTTTTTAGGATATATACCGAGAGCTAAAGCACAGGGTCCTGCCTACCTGCGATTATTGCTAAAAAACGGCTGACAAAATAGGCCACTGAAGTTATCGCTCGCGATTTACGAAGGTCGTGGAGACAGAGGACTGGGGAGCCAGGAGACACCCAGGGAGGAGAGAAAGGGACAGGGGACGTCAGGCAGGGAAAGGCACGGCCGCGGCGGAGCAGAGGGAAGGGCAGGCACGAGGCTGGGGAAGTCCACGAGCACAGAATCAACAATTAAAAGTGAAGGAAATGAAGTTTCTACGACACAGACCTTGAAGTGGACGACAGCGGTCCTTTAGTTTTGGGCAAACGAAAGAGCGAGGAGCGAGTTTGGCAGCAAACAGGGCAGAGGAGATGGGGAAAACAACGTGAAGGGGAAGAGAACCATAAGAACAGGAAAAAAACCAAAACCAAACCAAACCCCCAAATACTCAAGTTGAGAACTAAAAAAATTCCGACATATTCAAACCCCCGGGGGGGGGGGGGAGGGGATAAATATAGGGTAAACAGAAGAGAAAAAGGGAAAGGAAAAATGGAAGAATACAGAAAAATCCGACTGAGAGACAGAGAGAAGCTGCAGAGAGCATTTGAGATTGCCATCAGTGATAGAGGAAAGGTTAGAAAAGAACCAGTAAAGATATAAATTAGGAAGCAAAACTAAAACTGTGTGGTAATTAAAGGAGGAGAACCGAAGAGGGAGAGAATAAAGAGAGCAAAGGCCCGCAGCGGGGTGAGGATGGAGAACTAGAGCACCAAGGAGGAAAAGGCAGAAAATCTGCAAAATCCTTGGTAAAAGTTCAGATTTATGGAAGAAGGAAGATGAAGAAAAGCACGGGCAGTCCCGGAGGGTGGCGGGGCGAGAGCTGCAGGTCTGTCACCCCCCCCCGAGCCGGGAGCCGGACGGCGCCTTTATCCCAGTAACGCTCTTCGTTTGGGTGATAACGGCAGGAACTTGAGGTTCTTGGCTGTTTTGCCTGATAGGGCACAGGCTTGGGGAGGGCGATGGAGGATGCCACCGGCTGATAAGAGGACTCATATGACATCAGCCTCCTGTCGACCCTCTATCTGCCCAGGGCCTTCTCAAGAAGCCAAGAGCAGCACATCAATAAATGGCTCCGTCTTTGCGTGCACTTTCTGCCGAACTCAAAATGGGGCTCCTCTTCATGTCAAACCTAACCTAAAAAACACTATCAAGCATTTATTTTTTTTTTTTACCATTCTATTTACTGTATTACACTTTGATATTTTACCTTACACCTGGAGCCTGGCAAAATTTGAATATAGGTTTATTATAATTTAATACTGTCAGAAAGTAGCAGTGTAGTCACAAAAAATAAGCCTGGCCTTCAAAATTGCAAAATTCTGGTCTTTTCTTGACACTGATTTCCCACGAGACGGCTCTGCCCAGGTTTCCCCATCTGTAAGATCCGGTCTTACAGGAGCTTTCATTTACAGAAATGTGGTGAGGATTGGAGTCAGTAAATACTTCAGGAGGATAATATTCTTCTTAAAGTACGAGGACTCACGTTACAAGCCTATTCAATGTACCAAATGAAATCAATTCTAGTAATTATTTTCACGGAGGACAGAGGACTTTCTTAAATCAAACTACTTTAATATACATTTTCTATGTTAAGATTGGAAAGCAAAAAAAAAAAAAAAAAAGAGGACAAAAAAAATTAAAATTCTAATACCAAATTTCTGTTAACAATGCTCATGATAACTGCAAAAAAAGGAAATATTACTGTCAGGAAAGAGCTACTAGAAAAGAAACAGGAAAAAGAAATCACTACGAAAATGCAAACATGAAGGAAAAGTTAATTGCTTTCCATTTATTCAATTTATCACAGTATTTTTCCAGCTTTTTACATTTCCAATATGAGGTAGACTGTAAATATGTAGTTAAAGTCCAATGAGTTTTCTTCTGCCGCTGATATGCTTACAAAATGTCTCTGCTGTAATTGTGCCTCGAAACATTGTCTGGCATCATCAGCATCAAAAGTTACCACAAGATCTAATACCCCCTCGGTTAATAGAAAAATGGAGTCAAGTAGAAAGCAATGGTTTTGCATAAGCGTCACTGAAAAAAAGGACCCTATAGATGAAATTTTAGCTAACGATTTGGAGGTCCCACAAGCAAAAAAGGTCCCGATACTTCCCTGCGCCTGCAAAACACCTCGGCAAGCCAAGGAATTAAAAAGTGGCACCAGAGAGGCAAGAAGGCGGCCAAACAGCACTGGCAAATACAGTGTTTTATTTTCTATTATAGCCCATGACGTATTTACAGTGAGGAGTGTGTATTTTACCTTCCGATTTTTTCAAATCGCTGGCCCGAGAAAAATGGGTGGCATTTTGCTTTACGCTGGAAAAGCATTTTCTCCTATCTCGTGTTATCTGGAAGAGATTAATAAAAAAAAAAAAAAAAAAGAGAAAAAAAAAAAAAAGAACCTTGGGAGTTTATTGTTTAGATTCTTCTTCTTCATCTCCCCTCACAATTCATGAAGAAAAAACTCAAAGTAAAATATTGCGCATTCTCTAACCAAAGAAACCTCAGGACCAGCATCAGTCATGGAGCCCCCTGCTTATTTCCTAAAGAGAGATTAACCTTTGACGACAAAGACCTGCGTTTGGTCTCGGTTACTTTGGTTTAAAAATCAATGCACTTTTATTCAGACGCCTTTTCACTTCTTTTACTCCAACTTAGAGAACGTAGCTTTTCACAAGTATAGGACTCAGATAAAAAAAACATTTTACTCGAATTTGCAACACACCCCAATAACTGCTATGGAATACCCCCAAGTAGTTTCTTTAAAAAAAAAAAAATAAAAGAAAATAGAATTAACTTCCTTTTGTGTTTCAAAGGTAACATAACAAACGGTTTCCTGTTGTTGTGAGGCAAGATAAAATAATCTGAGTGACCCTGACAGCCCTGATAACCAAACACAATATATCCTATTGTAATTCAACACGCTATAAAAAAGTCACGTCACGGTAATAATTGATGGGTACGAATATGAAGAAAAGTGGATAAAACTCTGCTCAGGTGGTTCTTTGGAACAACAGAAGAATCAAACGTAAGTTACGTTCAAAATTACATGACTACACATTAGGCTGGGAATGACGATCCCACCATACAAGACCCTCCGCGATTTCCACGGTGGACTCACGTCACCAAACTACGACCGCTCAATACTCCACCAGGTACTCTGCCGGCGTTCAAAAAACAAGTCCTGGTCCTTACTCAGTAATACCCTGAGAGGAATTAGCTCAGGTACCCAACATAACTCATCCTTTTTTTGGATTTGTGAAGCTGTCATCTCCAAGGATGAAGCTCCTAAGCAGAAACTTTCTTGGCACCAAGACCAAGGCTTGAAACTCATTATTCAACGAGATTAAGGCAGCTACAAATCTCACCGCTTTCAGAATGAGGAATCAACTCATTTCATCCAGTCAGTTTTTGCGCAAACGCAGCTGAGAAAAAGCAGAGATTAGAGGACAAGGGGAGGAAAAAAAAAGGGTGAAAACAGGGAGAAAAGGAAAGCCAGGGAGGAGAAGGCAAAAGGAGAAGTCAAACAGTTGCAGTGCAGCAAGAAGAGGAAACTCATTAAAAAGAGCTTTGAAAGAAGAAACATAACCCCCCTATTATTGGTGAAAATTAGATCATTTGCTTAGGAAATATTTGATTTTTGTCTCTTGGAGGGTATTCGCACACTTTGGTCAGGGGCGCTGTGAATTACAAAGGGGGCTGGTGGCACCATCTGCTAATTTTGCCTGGGATTTCTTACTACAAAACCTCTTCTGTCCTTGTTAATGATGTTTCCCAAGACTGAGGCTGTCTTGGCCTATAATCTTCTAGAAAAAGTCTGCCAAAAGTTTTCCAGAACATCCAAAGCACAAGATTTTTTTTAAAAAAAGCAACACTACCCAGTAAAATTGCAAACCATATCTTGCATCTATCAAATTTCAAACAGGCCTCTGTTTTAAGCGTTTGAACCTCTTTTTGGTTTAGAGGAGGAACTGAATATTTGGACACGTTTGATTTTGAGTCAAAGATCTGCTTTTTGTTGCACGCGTTGGAAGTCTTCCTAAAAATGAAAATGAGTCTTTTTGTGCCTGGTGACAGCTCGGTCCACGTGTCTTGGGCACAACTTAGGCTAAAGCTGAGCAAGACAGTCCCACCGTCGCAGGTCAGGCTGCTAAAAGATCTAACATCTGCACTGAGAACACAGATCTCGTCCTCACTTTCAGTGATTCCTCTACTGGATTCATAATAAAATTAGCGGACTTTGCAGAATAAAGAACTGTTTGAAATGCATTGAAAATAAGGAACGATGAAGAAAACGGAAGACTTGGTTAAGAAAATGAAGCGGTTCAAACCGCTTTGAGGAGGGTTTGAGGAGGGTTGAAGATGCAGAAAGTGGTAATGGTCATTTTTTCCAGTTTGACTAAAACTCACAGGTGTGGACCAGAATAAAGCAAAGGGGACAAATAAAACCTGATCAACGTGACCAGCTACGCGAGAATAGCATGGCAAAGAAATAGTGAACTGAGTGAAGAAGCAGAGGAGATGGGGAAAACATACAACACAAAATATACAATATGGGGAAAAAACGTGCTAAGCTGAATAAGGACATCAGTATAGAAGACCAAGAGGACAACACGGTCAGGTTGGACAAGGGGGCTTAGGAGAAAACAGGGACCAATGTGTTGTAGAAGGTCCCTTGCACAGACAGGGAGGGTGAATGAAACGATGGAGACAGAGAAAGGTTGAGGAACTGGAGAAGATCAAAGTTGGATTGAATTTGCTGCACAAGGGAACTATATAGGAGGAGATGCCTGAGGAACTGAGCATACAAAGAGAAAAGGAAGAGGTTTGAAAGAGAAAGGCCAACACCAGCTTGCGTGACCGGAGCAGAAAAGGATTGTTTTGACGGTAATAGGTAGAAGAGTGTAAGCCCCTTTCCTTCCCTGGAGAGGACTCCTTAGTCCCATCAGTTCACACGCGTTTCTGCTCAAAGACTTGGGTTTCGCAGCTGTAGCAGAGAAGAAAGACACCATAAAACGAGTCTCCCATCATGGAAAAAGGGAGAGGCAAGCTTACTGGAGGTTTTACAGCAAGGTGATACTTCTATTCCAAACTTAAATAATTTTCAGATGTCCAGGTGATCCAGTTTTTCAACCATTATAACAGGTTTCAGGGGACGGAACTAAAGCGGCCGCCCTACGAGCATCTGGAGAGCACAGAGGGAGTGAAGAAGGAAGGTTTCTCTTACAATCTGACACGATGGTTTACTACTTGCACCCAAGTGAGACCCTACTTCAACCTTGACTTTCCAGGATTGGAAAAAGGGTTTACACTAAACTGCTCTAAACACAGTGAGAAACAGAATTGGGCCACGGAGCTGAAATAAAGAAAAGAAAGTAAAGAAAAAAAAAAAAAGAAAGTAGAAGGGAAAGAACTGAGTTTATCTGGGGAAGCAGCGAGTAAAAGAGGAGGTTTTATTTTCATACGATTCTTTTTCAGCCTATTAAGTTCTCCAGTATCAGAATGAAGTCTGCTAAAAGTTAGTAAATAAAGGCTTTCAGGAAAGCTTTATTAAATCACTTATGACTTATCAAGTTAAAACTCCCACTCAGATATCTTAATAAAACTTTCAGAGAATATATTTAATTTTCCTGGAAATCAGAAGCCAATTACTAAGTACAGGAGTTACTGTCTGCTACGCCACCGATCGGCTTTCTGTAAATAGAATATTTACCAACAACTTGGATTTAGTTCCCTAAAGTTTCGGTTTCTGAAGGTCAAATAACTATGTAACTGCTTAATAAAGAAGCAAAGAAGTACCTCTAAATATCTCCAAGCTCTGATGGGCTTATATTCTGCTCCTTAGGTGAGGTATTAGCAAAGCTTATTTATTTTCATTTCCAAGGCTTTTATTTGCTCATTCCCTTGTGGTAAAGCTGATTTCCATGATGATTCCCTTCTTAATTTTAATACCCTTTTTACTCATCATATAGACATAAGAATTTTCCATAAAATAATGAAACCCTTCCAAAGGAAATGAAGACAACTAGGAGAGGAAAGTAAACTACAGCTTACTTTCCGCCCCCCAAATTAATTGATCCGCTGTCATATGCATATATGAAAGATTTTTTTTAATGAAAGGAAAATAAGGTTAATTAACATAAAACCCCTCACTCCTTGAGATGGTGAATTTTGTATTTTATCCATGCCGCCTTAAGTGCCTTGATTTCCCAGTAATGACCTAGTTCTCCTAATGAGTAACATTAACCCCTGGCTGTAGCTGTCCAGGACTTAATTGTCAACTGGAGCTGAAATAGGAGAGTTTGCCGATCAGCAGGTATGTGGTATATTAACTCATGTCATTTCAGCCCCTAATAAATAAATCTGTTGCCAAGGCAACAGGAACATCAGCTGTATCACTTTTTCCTTTTTTACTTCCCCCCCCGCCCCCCGCTCCCGCCGCCTTTTTAAAGGAAACTGCCTTTCACACCGAGCTTTTAGAAAAGGAAATTAACTACATGTAACCGTAATTAAAAGGAACATCGTTTCCCATCTCAGAAACATATCTACATTAATGAAAAAAGGCGTTCAAAAGGAGGACTGCTTTCTCCTGTGACCAGGGTAACCGAAATTATTTCCCTCCACTGAGGGAATGCAATTTGAAGTGTACGTCTGAGCGAGAACCGGGCGCAAAATATTTTAGCTCTTTGTCTCTCCGAGAGAGCTCCCCTCTCCTTTAGCCCACCGCTGACGCCAACTGAGCAAACCCCCTCAACTACTCATCGGGAGCCCAGGCAAGTGAGGCCACAGGAGGAAAAACACCCCTCAAACACCTTCTCTGCCCCCTGTGAAACTTTCGATGTGATGGGCAGACGTGCAATGTTTTGGAAAGCTAAAAAATACCCTGTTTTCGGCTCATCAGCTCTAGCCGCTGACGAAAATTTAAGTACCTGATTTAATTGTAAATGCCATTGCTCTTCCCTGCCCCACCGAGGCAGGTACCTGATTCTTGCATGGGAAAAGCTAGGAGCAGCTGGGGAATGCAAAGGCATCTCCAAAGGCACGCGAGATTTGGGGAGCAAGAGCTGGCAGCTCAATTTCTGCCTCAGCTTCTCTGCCTCCAAGATCACATCCCGAATACTCCTGTTGGAGACTAACAGGCTCAAGGTTTTGCAGAAAGGCAGAGCGTACACAAGTGCAGGTAGTACAAATATTTCTGTGTTCCGTCAGGTTTGGGAAGGAAGATCTTGGTACTCTCTGTTTGGGGGTGATGCGCTGCTGAGGTCTCTCAGAGCCTCACAGGGGAACGTCACAGCCCTCGCTTAATTCCTGCCGTTCTGTCGCAGGACAAAGTCTCTGTCTTAAAATTTTCAAAATTGATAGGTTTACCTTTCTTTTGTGACTACAGGACAGTTCTTCTGAATCTCTCGTGACCCACATCAGAGATCAAGAAGGAAGGGAACTGAAGAGAGATTCATAAGGCCAATTATTGCTCTTGGAACACTTACTGTAGGCTCTGCCCATGCTATAAACACAACAAACTACCCAAAATTATATCTGGCTTTTTTAGCTGAAGAATATAGACGTAATACAAATCATCCTTTTTTGCCATTGTCAAAACTAGAGATGTTTCCTCCTCTGGCCTGTCAACTTTTTATAGCCATTCAAGAAAACGTGCTATAAGAAAGGTGGAAAAAATGATGTCGAGATGTCCACTATAGCAGGAGAACTTCCACATCTGAGAGGTCTTCATTACATGATGAACATTCTACAAGCTCTTAAAAATAGTGATCACGGAATAGCGCATTTTCCACTGGAAGGGTTCAATACCATGGGAAGAAACTTCATTCACTGAATGAACAACCAAAGAACAGATACCTCCAAACTGCCCTTCCATAAACATTTCACAGAATCACAGAATGTGTTGGGTTGGAAGGGCCCTTTAAAGGTCATCTACAGATAACCAGGGACATCTTTAACTACATCAGGTTGCTCAGAGTCTCATCAAGCCTGGCCTTGAATGTCTCCAGGGATGGGGCCTCCACCACCTCTCTGGGCAACCTGGGCCAGTGTCTCACCACCTGCATTGTAAAGAACTTTAAATCTGAACTTCTCAGAGTATTCATTAACTTTCTTATTCGCTGCTTGTAAAAAACTACTATCTGCTCTCACACTTAACTCCAGCTGGCAAGACGCTGAAGTCAGACTACTTTCTTTTGGCTTTGGGTGTTCAAGAAGCAAGGGTGTCAGCTTCTGCTTAATCAGATGTCTCTCCCTACACTTTCATGGCACTGGTCATCTTGCATCCCTGGTGAACACCGTTTTCTTTGGGAGTATTAGACATCTTTTCTCAGACGCTGCTAAAAAGTTGCCATTTTGACATTGTTATTTTACATCCTGCATGCTTTTTTATCGTAGCTGGTACCTTTTAGTTAAGGCTGTATAAACACTTGCGTTTTCAACCTTTGTTTTCAGCCTGTCTTACCTATCCACCACCTTCACCTTTTTGGATTAAATTTGCCAGAATCAGTTGCTTTTCAAAGACGAGGTTTCCCTGCAGGAACTCACTCCCAGCACAGATCTAGAGCCAAACTCTCCACAGCTTTCCCGTGCAAAGGGGCAGAGCAGACCCAGTCAGCTATGATTTCCCTGAAATGGGGGATCTCCTTCCCTTTGACAACACTCAACCTCTGCCACCCTTACATGACACTGCACAAGTGGCCACCCAGCAGGGAGGAGTAGGACCACGGCCCTTTCTTCTACGTGCTCTCCGCAGGCTGTTTAAAACGTTGAGGATGCCTGTTGAGACCAATAGCATTTATGGGTACTCAAAGGTGATTTCTAGGTGGAACACCTACTCTTTCGTCTTTTGCCATCTTTCCATACCTGCACCTTGATGGGATAAACTTTGTCCAAAATATTAGACAGCGCGAGGAAAATATGACTTGGGTAGGGGTTCACTACATTCTCAGACGTCTCTTTGTTAAATAGTTTTGAATTCTGAATTCAAAGGCAAAGAGTAGCTACACAAATTCTGGATTGCCCTGCCAAGATGAACAAAACCCGCCCTTCCAGGCTCCTCTCCCTGGCAGCTCGCAGAGGACGCGTGGGGCCCAGCGCACAGATGAAGAGCTGCCCCATCACAGAAGGCACAACACTGACTGCACTACCTGGGACAAGCCCTTTCCAAGGACTTGCTCCTGAGCGAAGGGGACCAGGTCCTCACGATGGGCAGCCACACGTTAGCACAGCAACGGCGACGACAAAACAAGCTTTCCTCCACGGACTCATTTCTTCAGCTCTTTGATTTTGTGATACTCTACATTAAAAACAGGCAACTGGGCACAGCGCTATCTCTGTACACACCGTTTTCCCTTAGACCAGATAATTTTTGCAATCTAGATTATTTTTTTCTTCTGAATTTCCTCATCGTGACTTCCACCGGTGTTCCTCCCGCTCCCGTATCTCCTGCCCCACGTCCTTCCCCACGCTCTTGTCACACGCTGGTACGTACGGACACGAGATAACTGGCTTATCTGATCTTCCTCGTGAATTGATAGCGGCTATTTGTTTGTATGCGTGTGTAAATTCTCACTGATTCCCCGTGTGATCTTTTATCGCGCCCGTACAATTAGGGGAAGAAGAATTGATTTCTGACGACTTTCTCTTATCAAGTCTTTAACTGCTGAGATGATACAGCGTGCACAGGGAAAAAAGAAAAAAAGTAAGGCGAGGGTGAATGCCTTGAGTTAAAAGAAGCACTGTAGGTCTTCTCCATGAAAGAGAGGAGTTAAGAGCTTCCAATCCTATAATAAAATTATGTTATGTGTCACCTGGATGATGTGACTGTGGTTGGGGTGCAGCGGGTTGGCCGCTTCGCACAGCCACTGCCATGCTTGCATGCAGAGAGAGCTGAGGAACGCACCAGAGTACCCCAGGTACAACAAAAATGGCTTTGACAAGTGTCTATGGCCTCGCTGGGGGTCACTGAAAGGGGATAATGTACATATCTAAATGCTGGTGGGTTGGTTTTGGGGGAGAGAGGAGGATCGTGCCACACTGGTCAATGCCACCTCAATAGCCTCGTCCTTCACCGAACGGCTATTTTATCGCCTTGCAATGAAAACCTGTGGGACAGCACAAAGTTCTGATCAAATCCAGGAACTTCATCCATTGATCACCACAATTTAGCTCTCCGTTTCCAGCAAAGCCCACTTGCACAAAGGGAAGAGCAATTCCTTGGCATCGCCCTCGCAAGAACGCAGCTCGGAAACCCATCGCAGCCTTTTATCCCCATCCCTGGCCATAAGACATTTCTAGGAGCAGCGCCGCGCTATAGATGTTTAGAACAAAACACTGAAGACTTGGGGAGAAAGGAGAAAACAAATGACTCTGCGGAGAACCCAGCCACTCTGCTAAAATACCGTCAGTTATTTCTCCACTGTCGGCAAAGGTTGCGCACCGGAATCCTCGACAGGCTGGGATGGGGGGGATGGAGAGAAGGGGCAGGGATGGCGTCAAAGGGCCTGTTCTCACGCAAAGACGTTTTAACACCGATTTAAAGCGAGAAGGGGTCTGGTCGAGAACGTCCCTTTGGATCTGGACGCGTTTCCAAGCGGGCAGGGCCTACGTTGGGTGGCCGTAGTGGGAGAGGCGTTGGGGCCAACGCCGTAGTTTTGGGCGCTGACGGTCCCTGCGAAGCCCTAACGCAATGAGGTCAGCATCGCTTCGTTTCGAGAAGCCTTCTATAACAGCAGCACGACTTCACAAAGCTACATATATATATATTTTTTATGGTTTAGCCGAAGGGGTTTTTTTGTTAGGTGAAGGGGAACACAGGAACGTTAAAAAAAAAAAAAAATAAAAAAATCTTCCTTTCCCATTTATTAACACCCCCCCCCCCTCCCAAAATGAAAACCACATGTAAATCATCAGGGTAGACAATGGTCGTTAAGTATTATTGTATAGGACAATATCTGCGAGCGTTTCGTGCTGGAATACAAGCAGGATACCACTGCCAATGTTTTTACACACAAAAAACCCCACCCCCCCCCCCCCGCACATTACGACACTTGGCTAAAATTAGTCCTCTTTACGAAGAGGCTCGCGCTAGGCCTAAGAAGGGGACGCTTTTAACCGCTGATGCCTGAATAAGGCCCGCGACGTGTTCGTCTCTAACAAGGCAAAGAAAGCTTATTTTTGGCCAAGGGGCTGCTTCCAGCCCCTCGCTTTCACCTGCGCCCGGCTCGGCGCCTTCGTTTTCTAATTGCTCGTCGATTAAAAATAAACAGTTTTGTTTTTTTTTTTTTTTAAATATGAGGGAATTTACATAAATCAGTTGCTAAAGCATCCTACCACTAAAGGGTAGGAGTTCAGCCCGGAAGATTTGCATGCAGCATCCTCAGACGAAGGCAGGCGCTTTCGATTTCCATCGAGAGCCTCGCTGCGCTGGAACTCTAATGGGCTTAGAACAGTAAATTTTGAAGAAACTGATTGCTGCCCCCGTAGCTAGTAAATGCCTGCCTGGACCCAGTGGCATTTGAAAAAAGTGTTTTATCATAAAATTATCCCAGCAGAGTCCATTCTGCGAGATAACATCATCATCATCATCATCATCAGTACTCCATGCAGGACCCAACAGCTCTGGCACAATATTGCCAGTCATTTATCTGTTGTCAGCACAGGTTACACACTGTAATCCTTGACTGCCTCGGAATTAGAATGTCTTTGATGTCCCCACAAGAGTTTTTTGCCCGAAGGCTTTACCAATGCTCGGCGGCTCAGTGTTTATTCCTCGTAATCTTCCTCTCATCTCCAGGCTAGCAGTGACAGATGGTTATGGGCACACAATAGTATTAAGAGTTTGATATTTTTTTTTTTTCCTTTTTTTTTTTCTCTCTCTCTTTTTTTTTTTTTTTTTTTTATGCTGTGCTCTCTGTACAACAAATAGCTATCAGACGCGGGCCAGAGAGCTGACATGGCTCGCTTAGGTAATGGCAAACAAACAGCTCGGGTTGATGCTTTCTGTCATTTTCCCTGCTAACCCTGCTTGTTTTCATTGTATACTCTCAAAGGTAAACTATATTAACCTTATAGACTGTTATTAAAAAGATATATCTATATGAGCATAAAGTGCTTTTCTTTTCTCTTTTTCTTACTCTTTTGATTATGAAAGTAATACTGCTGACATATTGAACAAATATCGAATGTCAACATAAATTTTTAGTGTGTGATAATATTCCCCTTCATATAGCTGTGTGTCAGGCGGGAACCCATGGATGATGCATAGCAGTAAATAACCCAAACAAAATTAGTTCTCTTGTCAGCTTCTACCTTGTATGTCCCCAGGCATCAGTAAAATTGACTGCACGCTAGATTTTCAAAATTAGCCCTAATGTTAGCTGTGTGTCTGGCAACCTCCAAGTTTCCAATGTTCTACTATATTACCCGTAAGGATGAATGTGTTACTTTTATATTTTGGCATTTGCTCTTGCTGATGCGGCTTTTTTTTCCCCTCTCTTCTCCAAATTAAAAATAATTTAGCTTTAACAATAAGTACGCGCACAAACACAATGCCGCATCTCTTTAAGCAACTAACTTTAGGCGATTAAATTAAATTAAAGCAAAAATATACACAGAAAGAAAAGGAATTATTCAATTTAATATTGCTGATTTTATTACTTAGCTTTGTGCTGGTTTATGCAAACTACTGAATAAAATGGAAAATATTTTATTTTCCTTTACTCTGCTCTTTTTGAATGCAACATTTGGAACAATTTAGGTTAGCATTCAAAAAAAAAAAAAAGAAAAGCCCAGGAAAAAAAAAAAACAAACCAGCTCAGCATCATAAAACTTTTTACAACTGGCCATCTTAAAAATATGCATTTTTTAAAACGTGGTCTTAAGCGCAGGGGGATAAAATTCTTCAAAAAATAAAAATGACACTAAGCTTCATGTACTTCCCACACCAAACGAAAACACGCAGCATCTCTGCCTTCGACGCACTGAATTTTAAAATAACCTAGGAGAACGCGGAGCATTTTGGCGCTAGCAGGGGAAACGCGATTAAAAATAACCGCGGCTCCCCAAGAAAGGCCGCGTCGCGAGTGTGAAGTTGATTAAACAAATCCAAAGACACAGATTCCCCATCAACTTCCAATCCCTAAATTTTCTGTTCAGACATTTCGAGTCAAAGATGAAAATCCCTTTAGGTACCAGATGCTGCAGATCATCTGGGAGAGCTTCTGGAGTTTTAATGTGCTGGAAGTCAAATCCCCCGCAAAGGCGATTTGCCCCGTCGGTGCGGTGTACTTATTGCTTCACCTGCAAACAGTCGCTCCCGGAAAATCTGACCTCCTGATCGCCCCAGCATCTCCCTGCAATAAACAGACTATAATCTGTGGATGAAGTGAACTCTAATCAGGCCACACGCAGATTAAACAAACTGCGAGGAATAAAAAACTAGATTAAAATGTTCGTGCCCAATACCGGAAGATTATCAGGACATTTTACCTCTTTAAATCCTAATTTATGTAGGAGTCAAGCTAAAGTTTATATGTTTTTAGCGATTACGGGGCATGGTAAGGTTTTCGGCCGTCGGGAGAAGATTCAGAGATCAGGTATTTATTTGCCTTAGCAGTTGGAAAAATGCTGTTTCGCTGTTAATACATTCCAACGCGCTTTTCTATCTCTGTAACACCAAAAGGCTGTTTTTAAAATGCAGACGGTGGGTTAACATCAGCTGTCCGGTGTCCCCACGTACCTTTACCCTTAATCACTTGCGTTAAATTCATCAAGATAATTTAAATAACATTAGACATTGTCATCTGTGGATTGCTTTCTGTGAAGGCAGAGTCACCAGAATCACGCTGATCGTTTCGGCAGCAGGGGCATCTTTTTCACGGGCAAAAAGGAGGAACCGTTCACGTCCCTGGTTAAACGTCTGGTTAGCGTTACTGAACTACATACACTCAAACAAATTATTTTGAATAATCAGATGTTAGTCATGTGTCTTTTCCCTCTACGCGTGTGTGCGGTGTCAGCATGTGTCTAGGAAATTACTTCAGACTGTGACAGAAGTCACCGAGACGGGATCAAAGCAAATTCATAAATCTTTGGAAGGTACAGTATTTGGATTTGTTCGCCACTTACCACCTGTGGGGCCAGGCAACGTGCAAAGGTCTTTGCTGATAGTCCCGTCCACTCGAGATGTTACAGAGGTTAAAAGTCAGATGTTGCTTATCTTCTTCTTGACAAGGATTTGTACTTTCTGATGCTTCAGACGTGCCCAATCTCGCCGGTGCCGTTAACGGGGACGGCGGCCCCTCGTGCTGGGTGGTACAAAGTCCAGGCTGGGCTTCACAAAGTCCAGACTCGCGACGCGCGTCGCTGGTTTTCATTAAAGCTCTGCTCTTCTGCTGGCCGGGCAGACCCTCCGATCGATAAGCATCTCCATTGCTTTTAACACCAATTACCTTTTCCAAATGGGCAAGCTTATGTTCTGGCATGAACCTGTTAGGAAAAAGAAGGAAAAAAAAAAAAAAAGTCTATATTATGTTTATGCTGGATTTCAGTTTCACCTGGTAATCGTCAATTAGTTAATAGCAAATGAAAGGACAAAACATGGTTGATATTTTTACATCCAGCCAAGCAAACAACTCCACTAGCTTTCAGTAAACGATACGCTTTATTTGAGTGAATATGGTACCTGTGAAATACAGTAACAGGCTCACGGGCCGAGCAGCCAAAGGTCTCCACGGAACCACATCACACACGCATCAACAGGGAGAACAAAACGATTTGCCCGCTAAAATAAAATAATGCAAACACCTCTGGGAAGTAAAAAGGCCATTCTGCCAGAAAAATCTTGGCATTTTTGCCAGGACCACAGCTAAGATTGGTAGCAAATGCCAGACGCCAGGTGTTCAACCTACCATGAGTCTAGTCTATGTCTAGACTTGAGCCCAGCAAGTGGCTTCATCGCCCGTCAATGAAAGCCAACGCAGAAAGACTTTGTGGCCTAATAACATGGCAACATGGGCCAAATAATAACAGGGGCCAAACCCGTACCATGACATGGAACTGGGTCATCTTATCCAGCTCTCTCTGCCTGATTTCTACAATGACCCACTGAAAAAATTCATCACAAATCAGAAAAAAACTCCACGCCTAGGCGAAAAGGATATAGTTGTACATCCATTCCTAGGATAAAAGCAACCACTCCGATGTTTTTTCACAGGTCAAGTAATGAACAGTAAGATGGGGAAACTGAGGCAGAGCTGCTCCTGACCTTCCTGAGGTACCACAGACAATATCAGACACCCCTGGCTCTTCCATCTGATGTCCATGCTGCAGAAACCCCTTCCCAACAGCAGGACACGTTTGTACGGTTATATTGAGGCCACTGAACTCACTGTTGTAATATATGAAACATAGTATTTTATGCAGATCTAGTTTTACCATTTGATTTAAAGTGGTAATGAATTACGGTCCTTGCCCAGGAAACACTCCAGTCAAGCTCCTTCATTCAAACATGACTCTTCTAAATTAACACGGAGAGGACAACATGCACGGCCACCATGGGATCCTTACTCCAAACGTCTGCCTGTACCTCAAGTTAATTTACCCAAATATTATTTACTTACAGGCCTTTCAGCGTGATTATGGTTCTCCCGGCTAAGTAGAGACATTTAAATTTTCTGTTTCCTTTTAATTTCCAAATGTTTACACACTACAGCCTGTTTATGGAACTGTTTACTAAAGCCAACGCTTGCTCCACTTTATCAACCTCCTCCACAGTTCTTCCAAGTTTTGCTCCATCACAGCTCGCTTCTGGGCTGGGAACAAACCACTCCCTTCCCTCTTCGTCAAAACAAATATTCCTAACCACCAGAATCATCCACTTCACCCTGCAGTGGAGCACCTTTAAACACAAACAGACCCTTTTCCTCCAAAATCACTACAAGATACAAACACACGCACGACGTGAGCTTTACCGCGCTTGTACTCTTGACTTTGACGATTTTCCATCAACCCCCTAAATCTCCTTTCTTAAGTCAGTCACTGCGCAACTACTCCACGTAACGTATATCCTTTGATTTGTCTTGCTGTCCCTTGGCATATTATTTTCATGTTTATCTATGCTCAGCCACTGACCAAATCACCTATGAGATCTACCTTTTTTTCCACTGCTCGTCATCGCTTGTTGGAGCTGCTCCGTAGATACAACCAGAAAAAGTTCAACCACACTCAACAGCTTCACCCGAATCCATTACCTACGGAGGGTACCCAAACGAGCCTGAGTTAAACCATTCCCATCCCAGCGACTTGGCCACCCTCAAATTTTCAGAGCATGAAAGTATAAATTCGATGTGGCTGAATTCCATACATATATGCTCTTAACACTTATGTCGGCGTTTTGACAGTCTAAGCTGAATTATAGACTTAAAACTGGCCGTGGTGGCTCCTCTGAAGTATGGACACATCACCGTGAGGATATACTTTTATATTTTTGCGCGTGGGAAAAGCTGAAGGAGAAACAGGTTAAGGGATCTGCCCCAAACCACCGAGTCTATGACTGAATTGAGAGGACTGATTGACCAAACCAAATTTAACTAACAGATTTTGAAGAATCACTGCTGTTAAGAAGAATTGCTTGACGTGTGAGAGGTCGGAGTACCTAGGCTATATCCCCCTGCCTGCCTTTAATCTCCCGGCCAACCAGCCACTCAATGCACCATTTCTATTTCTGAAGACGTTTTCTTCTTAGTTTTCAGCCCTTATAAATCTGATCCGTCATTGCAGAATTTCTAATAATATTAGATAAACCTTCACCGGTCTCTCTCTGGAATAGACTATTTAATATCCTTTATTTAAGACATGTGTGTGCAATCAATTCCGTGGTATTTACTTGTATTACACACGCAGTATTCGTCATCTTGACAATTTTTAAAAGTTTTAGAACACCATTTCACTTAACAGTTTAAAAAAAAAAAAAAAGATTTATTTGATGGTTAACTTTGGAACAAGTTATCTGCATTAACTTCCATTGTTTTGGCATAAAGTAGTTCTGTATATTTTACTAACAACAGTGGAGACATGATAAAGGATGTAGGCAGAGAGCCATAAACAGCTCTCGCTGCAACCCACAGTGTTCGTGTAAAAGCATTAATTTTTCGGACTTTGATTGGAAGAGGCCTCTGTGCTCAGCCACTTGGCTTCTACTAAATACAACCGTGTATAAAATGTTGTACCTGAATATAACAATTTTAACCGCGGAAAGACCATTGTAAATCATACGTAGTATAAACTTGTCCACATGATTGGAATGATATAATGGATATTGTAGTCCCTAACCACCAGCTAATGTTCTTTATGACACTTAAATAAATGACCTGAAAATAAACTAATAACAACACGAAATCTTCTAAACCTGTTCATGTGCATTTCCCAAATGCACGCCGGAGAAAGACAATGTCTAGTTAGCACATTTTTTGTGTTTACATTTTCTCCAGAACATTTTTGCTCCAGCTATTCTATTTTTCCTTTTCCAAACTCACATTAATTCTTCTTTTCTGCCACCTTCCAGACAGAGTCATCTCTCCATCCAGTACCTGCCCAGACTCCGGTCATTTATAAACATCAAGAGCTTGCAGGATTTCTACATCACCATCCAAAAGTCTATAACCTGGAGAAAAAACAAGAGCTCCAGGGTTTTAGTTGGAGACAGTATCTACTCCCACAAAGATCATCAGAGTTTTTTTAATCCTTGTCTAAATTTCAGAAGATGCAACCTCAGAGAGGCTGGTTATGGAATAGCAGAGCTGGGGCAGGAGAAGACATAGGCTTAGAAGACTAGATATAAGGAAGACATTTTTTACAAAGAGGGTGGTGAGACACTGGCCCAGGTTGCCCAGAGAGGAGGTGGATGCCCCATCCTTGGTAACATCCAAGGCCAGGTTGGACGGGGCTTTGAGCAACCTGACCTTGTTGAAGATGGGTTGGACTAGATGACCTTTAAAGGTCCCTTCCAACCCAAACCACTCCATGATTCTAAAAAAAAGAAGCTAGAGAGCTACGGCAGCAGACAGTCAGCATTTAGTCATTGAGAAGTAAGTTACCAAGAAGGAGGCACCATTTTTCTCAACCTGAGTTTCAACACACACTAGTCACATAAGAAAAATGCCAGGGCATTCCATTTTTAATACGGGAGAAGGATTTTATTGTTATTATTAATTTGTGGTAGCCAAGCCTGGTACACGTGAAACTTTCCAGAAAAAAAATTACCACCAAAGCATACAAATATTAACACTTTCAACAGATTCCACAAGGTACTCTCCCTTATATACTTAAAAAAAACATGGAAAATGTTTTACTTTTATGCATAACTCATATGTCTAAACACTGAAAGTTCAGAACAAACAGTGAGAGACGCAGATATCTCATTTTAGTATCACGACTTGTTTTCAAAACTTTTCAAAACTATTTTTCTTTTATTTATTCAGGTTTTTGAGGATCTCTGACACATTTAACAGTCAATTTTAAAACTTTATGAAGACTTTAAAAAGAGTAAGCCATGAAAACTTTCCCTTTTTGCATACTGGGTATAGATGTCTAGTTAAAAAGATGGGTTAAAAATTAAGCGAAGTTCATATATAATAAAAATTCCATATCCTGAAAGTCAGAGTTTCAATCTAAATATTTGCCACGTTGAATAACAGATTTTTTCCAAGCTCCCCAATCTATATATTATATATTTTCTTTTCATTTACGCCATGAAACCCCATTCTGAGGAAACCCATGGACTTTTCCTTGAAGCAGACATGCGTTTTGCCCAGCGCTTTCATAACACGTTGCCACGTTACATCGTAGGTGTTTATTCCCAGCGCTTCATTTGCCCTAATGACAAATTACTTCTGGCATTTGGTTTCTTTTCGTGGCACTAAGAGTCACTTTGGGCACCGTTTTATTAAAAACAACAACAACAAAAAGGATGGAAGGGCCATGGTGTCACTGCTCGATGAATAGAAGCCACATTAGAAAGACTAACGAGTGCTGATTTAGGTTAGATCAAATTATACGGGCAAGTTCTGGGTTGTATACTGGGTTGAACAGTTGCACTCGATGAGCAGGGATCATTTTTAAGACTGGCTATTAGCCAAAAAAAAATTTGAATTCACAAAAACCGGCCCTTCTCTAACTTTATTTACATTTGCAAGCAAAGTTAAAGATAGTTCTAAAAGTGCCATGGATTTTTTTTTTTTTTTAATTATATAGCTATTAAAAAGTTTAAAATCTATAAAAGGAAACAGTCACGATGAGATATATTTAGAAGCCTTCCCCAGGCCTTGGAGCTGGAGGACACACATTCTAGAGCTGCCGCGTTCCCTTCGTCACCATCACGGCACAACTTACAATTTACCAAACTCACCGTCTGAGAATTTCCTTTGTCTTTCTTTAAACGGGATGACAATTGTCTCTTTGCTAACCGTAACATTTTTAGGAGAATTTATATGACATAAAACACTACAGAGGTTCGTGGAGAGCTTCTGATATTCTAATACCCGGAATCCACTTGGCTTACAACGGTTGTGATGGAAAGTCATTTTTGTCTTTGCAATAACTGGGAAATTCCACTCTCTGCTTCCTTAAATTTATCCTGTTCCCACGCTGAATTTGTCCCTACAATTACTACAAATACGTGCAAAACTATACACCCTTGCACGCGTATGGCTGGCCAAGCACTGTACAAATACCAAAGCTGCATGGACATCCCTTGAGCTTTTTTAAAAGTCTAAATTTTTGTCCACTTGTTCTAAGGACCAAAAAAATAAATTAGTCATGAAAGCAATTCTTTGGAGGCCAAACTGGAACAGACAGCAAACTACTTTAGTATATACTTGCTTTTTATATTTATATAAATTTATACATTTATATTTTTGATATTTAATGCTACAAATCTGTGTGAAATCACCTGCCAGCAGTAAAACTGATGCATTTATATTTACCTACCTCTCGAAAGACTGCAACAAATGACCAAACTGGGAGACTAGTCTCGGGTCAGTGATTTTTTTTCTTGATTTTTTTTTTTTCTCTGCAACTACTGTCACATTCTGCTCTACAGCACAAAAAGAGTTGCCGAGTGTGATCAGGTGTCCCAAAGCGGCGCTCCAGTTCAAACCTCAAAGCTCAAAAGAAGATTCCCGATATTTAGGGAATTTGATATTAGGGTTTATTGAAGTTGTCACTTACTTTCGGGGATCTAATTTCACTTTCTGATCTTTAGCAATGGTTGTAATTCTTCATTCAGAAGAGGGAAGAGATTACTTGTCAGCAGTAATCTCTAACACAGATAATGCCATATAAATATTAGGGGCTTATAAGCATGGACAAGGATTAGGAGCAAAGAGAGAGAACAGAAAGAAAACCGAACAGAGCCAAGATTAAGCACCAGGAAGGGCACGGCAAAAGAAAATACAAGGTCTGCGGCTGAGCTTCTCTTCCCACAGTAGAATATTAAGTTTTTCTGGGTAGAACGAGAAGGGTTTACACAGATTGCCCCTGTTTGTGAACTGCAGGATACAGAAGTACGGAAATATTATTTGAGATGGGATTGTTTTCCCCTCTCGTTATCTTCTCTCATCTTCCTTCTTCCCCGACACAGGAGAAATACCAAATAGAGAGTCTCTGAGGTCAGAAGGTCTCTGGTCCGACCTCCTGCTCAAAGCCCTCCCAGTTGGACCAGGTTGCTCACAGCATCATCCAGCCAAGTTTTAACCAGCATCGAGGCCAAGGATGAAGACGACCTCCTTCTGACAAATAAGCCAAAATATCGCTGTTTTGGCAACAAATTAGCTGAATGCAACGACCCTTGTCACTCCAGCGGTGTGCCTGATGGACAGGCAGGACCCAGAGATGCTCCCGGAGATGAGAGGTTGGATCCAGACCAACCGCAGGCAGCTCCTTATGACTCAAGCAGTAACTTGGTCCGTGGGAGTGGGGAAGGAAGGCGAGACAGGCAGGAGAGGAGAGGTGTCAACAGAAAAGAGAGGAGAAGAGAAACAGGATAATTCTCAGATTCCTCAAACCGTAACTTCCACCTATTTTTCCAAATAACTTCTGAGCAAAATCCCTCGGTATTTAGTATCCATATTCGATATTGCCAAAAATTCACACTTTGACTTAGCGTTTACTTTTCTTTCTTAACTAGCTTCACTCTGATTCAACAACACTCATAGTAGTTTATTCTTTAAGATGCCACATCTGTACCTCAACACAAGGAGGATGGTCAAACCCATCTCTAACTTTCCTCCCAGTATTACGGTGGAATTTCTAACATTACGATGACCGCTCAAGGTGCGCTGTAAAGCCTACATCCTAGATGTCCGGGATTTTAACCAAAGCATTCCTCAACTCTTATTCCCAAAAATACATGGAAAGGTACTACCTTCCAAAACACAACCCTGCAGTGAAACTACGCAAAACAGAAGCAAAAGCAGGTGAAACTCCTCCAAACCAAATACATCCCAAAAGTCAAAGCTTTCCTGGTTTTGAGTCCTCTGTGCTGCTGCTCTTCTTGGACACCATTTCAGCCAAAAGCCTGTCTAGCCTAATCCACTACTTGTGGGATTATTCCGTTTTGTTACATATTTACTCCCGACAAATGACTTTAACAATATCTTAAGCGCTTTAGGTCAGCAAAAAAAATATCAAATAGTGATTACTCTGCATTTTAATACCAGAAGGGAGACTCTGGACCCACTGAAGTCAAAGGTAAATCTCTCTTTGACTTCAAGAGAGACGGAGTTTGACCCTAAATATATCATTTCTGAATCCTCATCTTCAATTCCCTGAAATCCTTTAACGCTAGATGTAAGAACCTGTGCAGTTATAATTTCTAAGAGCATCATTCTCAACAATGAAATGGCGATAACTTAAAAACTCCGCAGAAAGATGGTAATGAACTACAATACATATTTTATAACGCAGATGAAAATAACTTATGCGTTATTTTGTGCAAGATACAAAAACAGGAATTAATTGATAGTTGAGCAAAAAAAGTCATTTTCTCTATAATTAAACATCACGACTGCGTAGATCAGCTACACCGACACTGCGAGGTAACAGATACGCTTTTGGAGCACTAAGAGTCACCTTGATAACAACTGCCAGAAATTTAGAAATTGTTGACTTAAGTTCTGCTTCTGCAGAAGTTCAAAAGAATGAATTACACGACGGGCAAAAAAGTTAGGCTTCTGAGAATTGCAAGGTTTTTAAGGTTCTTTAGGATCATAAAGGATTGGTCATGTTTATTAGTGCTCACTTAAACAGAAAAAACCAGCTCAGCTCTCGAGTGCTTATTTAGAAAATGCAAATTTCACGTATAGCTCCAAACAATACGGTATCTCTTCTTGCTCAACAGAACTGGAAGTGGGTGTTTGAAAACTGATATCACACCTTAAATCATCTTGTCTTTTATTTCTTTTTTTTTTTTTTTAATTAAAACTAATACCAGGATCCTGTAACATATAATTTCCTGTTTTGTGGAAATACTTCTAATCAGGATATATATATAGGATGGGTGTCCCCTTTAAACAGGCTGTTTTGTAACATACGCAATGCAGAAGGGAGTGCTATCATAACACTTCAATAGTTAAGTGACTTTATGAGAAAAATACTTCCAAATGTTTCCTAAAACCTTCCAAACCGCACCAAAGAACATTATCGTAATATTATGTTTCCCTATGGCCTCCAATATTTAAGCTTGCTATGCTCGAAATGATACTTGGATGAAAAATATAAGTTTATGCAACGTATAAATTGTTCCTCGAAGAAAAGTTGCCTTTAAAATTACTCTGTATAGATGTCAGATATTTTACATTTTCAATAGCCTTTCCGTATTAATTGAGCGAATAGGACGCTAGCGCTTTTGGGCTGCACGGGAATAACCTGGGTTTTAAAACCGAGCAGTCACCGTGTGATCTTATTCATAGCAAATACTGAAAACAATAACTGTCCTAACCGATTACATATCAAGTTACCCTTAATAGATATCCATATTTCTTGCGCAGTATACATAATCCATATAAACTGTATGCCATATATCAATAACATATTCCAGCGAATCCACCATCAAAGAGTTCGTTTATAGTAGGTTTTCATTTGACTCGGGGTTGTAATGTTCTGTGCAAGCATAAGCTAACCATTTCAGCGATTTTGCCAGCAAACTGCTTTTTGGCAGATTATTGGCAGTACATATTGGCAACAAACTAGTGCAGCTAAGCCCTTCTTATAACTTACAGGTAAATAATGATTTTAATAAATTTATGTAAAATGTTCCACTTGCTGACATCTGGTTTTGATAGTTCACTCGCCTGGGCAAACGCAAACTTCTGTGTGTTTCTCAGGAAAACACATATTTCACCGTAATTATTTCACACTTTCTCAGGTACCCCAAGAAAGAAATACGCAACGAAGCCTACACTCACTTGGAAGTTTAACTGGAGAAAGCTTTACCTGAACAAGTTAGAGAAATTAAATCAAAATAGCAATTGTATGCGCACAAAAAATCTAAACCACGTTTTGCCCTCAATACAATACAACACCCACGTAGTAAGAAAAACACAAGGCTATTGTAGAGTTATCTCAGCCCCAAGGCGTTCAGATCCAGAAGGTCCAGTCAACCGCCTCCGGCCCCAAGGACTGTGGGGTAACGCAGAGACTCTGAGCTCCATTTGAAAATGTGTGCCTACGCTAGATTTTTTTGCATTTTTTTTGCACTGCCACTGAAGTTTAGATGTGTACACATTTGTACGTCAGCTAGGCAGGGCGGTTGAGAGGAAACTCTGAGTATTAGTCCCAACTTTGCCAGTGGGTCAGTGTCTCACTGTCCAAACACCAAAAGTCTCTCTCCATCTCTAAAACTAGAACTGCCGTAACGCTCTGCGCTAAAAGGATCTAGTTTTTGTCAGAAAGCTCTAAAAACATTGTTATTACTAGTAGCAGAGTTATCAAAGGGAAAAAAAAAAAACAACAAACAAACCAACCAAAACCTAAAAACCTTGTCCTTCCTTTTTTTTGTGGTATAAATCATGACGACAGCGATGCTGATTTAAGATCGCTGAGAACCTGCCCTTCATCATCCAGGCACCAGAAGATTCCTCAGGGAGCATGCACCACCAATTCACGGAAAACACACGTGGCCCTTCACTGAGCTACCTATGATCATAGAATCGTCTAGGTTGGAAGGGACTTTTAAGCTCATCGACTCCAACCATCAACCGAACACTGACAAAACCATCACTAAACCATGACCCTCTGCACCATGTCTACACATCTTTTAAATGCCTCCAGGGATGGTGACTCCACCACTTCCCTGAGCAGTCTGTTCCAACGCTTGACAACCATTTCAGTGAAGAAATTTTTCCTAATATCCAATCTAAACCTCCCCTGGCACAACTTGAGGCCGTTTCCTCTTGTCCTATCACCCGTTACTTGCGAGGAGACCAACCCCCATGTCACTACCCGCTCCTTTCAGGGAGTTGTAGAGAGCGAGGTCTCCCTTTTCTCCAGGCTGAACACCCCCAGCTCCCTCAGCCGCTCCTCACAAGACTTGTGCTCCAGACCCCTCACCAGCTGCGTTGCCCTTCTCTGGACATGCTCCAGCACCTTGATGTCTTTCTTGTAGTGAGAGGCCCAAAACTGTACACCGTATTCAAGGCAGGGCCTCACCAGTGCCCAGTAATATGATATTAAAAACTGTAAAACAAGAAGAGGGACACGCATTTTTGTTGGAAAAAGGAGAAAACAGCATCAATACAAACAGCGCTGTTACCCTTATACACTATGTGCTGGCAGTTACCAGCTTGGTGACACATCTGCACGAGGACAACAGGAAGGATGGTGCCCATCCTGTAAGGGGACACGGTCATGTGAACAGCCTGAGCTAACACAACTCTCTGTGCCTGGACACGGTCATCTTGAGCATTACTGCACTAAATATATTATAAATAAAAATAAAAATGAGAAACCTTGGAGAGGCAAAGAGCTTGACCGTGACTGTTGCGCCCAGTGCTTTGCTTCTACAAGTCTGAATGTTGTTCCTACAGATACACCCCAAATGGTCATGGAGAGTAGGACTCTCAATACTTTGACGTTTCTATTGAAATAGGTCAAAAAGGTGAGAAGACAATTTTTAAGACAATTTTTAGACAATTAAATTAAAATTTAAGACATTTTAAAGACAAATGAAAAATCAAAATAAAAGGATTTAATAAAACCAAGAAGAAGTTTCTTCAGTTCATCCCTCCTTCTACGTCCAAGCCACCACTTCTCAGGACACCGACCTGCCATGCTCTATCTGGTGACAACTGCTGCCATCTGCTCCCGTGCTCCTCACATCCTTCACCCTGAGTGCTGGGAGCAACACCTTCGGTCTGCTGAACACGTAACCGTAACCAAGGGACACAATGTACTTTGAAAAGTTTGACACAGCGAACGTCCATGTCTCTTCTGCTTGTGGATACATCTCAAAGTTCTATGAAATAACTGTTTTAAATGGGGCCTGTAATGAGAAGGGAACAATTACTGAGCACCAGATATTATTTGTGCCCAATTCAGCTTAGAATTTGCTTGAGCATTTATTCATTTATGGAGTCAGCAGCCTAAGATTTTGTAAGGCTTGGCAAAATGGTTAAAACTCAGTGAATTCTTGTCGAGATCTATTGGACGTGCTGGTAAAACTCGCTGTTGCTATAGTGGACTCACTTTTAATTTGATCTGTTTCAGGAATTGGGTATCCTTCCAGCACGTTAGAAACCTAAGGGCATATATTTGTATTGTTTAAAGGCAGGAAATTCTGTGAACTGAAATGAGAACATATCCCTTTTGCTTTATGGACTTTTGTTATTTTCTCTTCCTTTTGGGGTTTTGGAAACAAAACCAGTGAAAGCTGAAAGTTTGAACAATAGCAAATTACTTTCAAGGAAAAAAAAAAAGTATAATACTAAGCATACTTTTATAACTTTATTCATACACTTTGTATATATGTAAATTGGACTTACCCAGGCATCAGAAAACACTATTTGCAGCAGGGCCTTAGACTGCAGCAGGATCACACTGGTTTTGTCATAAAAGACCGGGGACTTTGCTGTTTTACTTTATTATTATTCCTTTACTACCTTGTATTAACTTGTACCCCACTGACTTCACGACAGAGCCGATTTGTTTCATGCTAACCGCAGAACCAGGGCAATCCCGTTTTGATTGTAAGGGAAAAAAAAATGACGAACTTTTGTAGTGCTCTCACTTCAACTCCTTGTCCGAAGTGTCCCACATCCCTCTTTTAATTGACGCAAAAGGTAGGTGGGAATTCTGGGACCACTATACAGACATACGGAATGAGAAGTGATGAAAGATGACCCGGGCATCATATTCTGCTAAACTTAAGAGTTGGATAGATACTGCCTTTTAGACAACTACAGCAACAGCCTTTCTTACAAGGGTTCTGTACTAATTAGCGGAAGGACTGGAGGCAGAGTGGCGGCATTAGCCCAGAGACCTGAGCTCAGCAGGACGCATTCATCCTAGTGCAGCACCACACAGATGTGCCCAATGCCACTTTCGGTACTCAAACTAGCTCGGTTAGAGCAAAGCATCTTCATTGCACATAATGAATTATACTGTAGTATTTTATTAGAATAGGGTTACAGATCGTAGCCACGGTTATGGCTCCCTCCCTGGAATACTCCTGCCTCATGACAGGCTACAGAAACCCCACTAAGTCTGCAAAGAAACTTGCTGGAGGACAGTTCACGTGCGGGAACCTCAACCGCTGCCATTTCAGCAAGAGCCTGAACACTTACCCAGCACTTACCCAGCGGTGTTCCTTGCATACGGCAGACAACAAGCTGACTGTTCCTAGCTAATAAGCTTAATAGCTAAATATAAATTACAGTGGGACGCAAAGCTTGAGAGAGACATTCGACACCCAAGACACTACTTGGCCACTGGATCTCTCCTAGCTAGTGTTTCTCCTCACTCGCTAATCCCTCTTCCTGGACAGCAGAGATTATGACATTGGTGAACCGCAGGACTTCAGTTTATTGGCTTTCATTTGGCACAGCGCTTCATGCCCATCTCATCTGCTCTTGGAAGTTACGACAACTGAAGCCGGGATCACAATGAGACACCATCCATCATCACGATAAACACAGCTCAGCTGTTTCCATGCAGTCAAAGCCTTTGGCAGAGAAGAATCTTAGGAAGAGATTTGAAAGAGCATGAAGAAGTGGCTTTACTTTAAGTGCTCACAATAATAACTTCCAAAGGCACGTTCCTGACCATCAACCCCAGGGAATAAAGAGCTGAAAGGTACTCATGCTGATCTGTGGATTATCTGTCTTGTAGATCTCTACATAAAAGCAAAGGGGATCCATAACTACCAGCTGTAATACTTCTACACTCTTTGCCGCAGAGGTGGGCAATGACGAGAAAGGTTTGGTTCCCTCACCAGACACCACGGGGTACATCACCTTCCTGATGGAAAAAGCCGGGATCCAAACCCTAGCATCTGTGATAACCACAATTACCCCAACTGTTCTCGAGGTCACGTAACCATGCGTTCTCTTATTCAGAGTAGACTAATCTAACAGCTTTTCCCAAGTGGTCAAAGACCAACTAACATTTTATTTTAAAATGTAGCGGCATACAAATGTTTACGTCATATACTCAACACACATCTGCACAACTGACCACAAGCCACCAGTTTACAGGTCCCGCTTACCTTATTCTCGGTTCTTCTGAAAACGCAGTAAAAGACTCTGAGGGCAAAAATTACAACTAAGTTCATGAACTACACAAAAAATTGGCTGTGACACCATTTATTAAAAGTTATGATAAACTACAAGGTCCAACTAAAAGGAGCAGACGCACCGTTTGCTTAGTTGTAGCTGCAGACAGAATTTTTTGTGCCAAGATCAAAAGAACAAGGTGTTCATATAAATGGCATTTTATTTTGATCCCATTATTCTATATGAGCTCGAGGAGAGATCAAAGGGAAAAGTACCCAGGTTTCGCTATTAACACTTAACATAGCTCCAGTCAGAAAATCCTTTCCAGATTGCTAGCGCAATTTAAAGCCCAGCACATTTTTGTTGTTCTGTTGGGGAATATACCTGAAGGCACGCTTTTGATTCCTCAACCACCTTTTTCCGTTGTGGAAAATTGCTTCTGATATCTATAATTTCAGTTATTTTCATTTTTATGACAATAACCCCCAGCCAGCCACCCCAGCTTTGGGGACTACGTTCTTTTGGGTTGTACCCGCTACCCCAGAGAGACAGCCTGCCCTGAAATACCGACAGCGTATTACTGACTGCACACAACTGCCGGGAAATTCAACACCGGCGGAGTCAAGTACTCAAGTCTGGTTCAACCCCTGCCAATGGCAGTTCCACTGGAAGCAAAACATACCAGCTTCAACCGAGTATGTAAACAAACCTAATGGGCCTTTAAAATACGTGAAGGTTCCTCCTGATAGCTGGCAAGAACAAACGCGCTTTAATATGTTCTGTCGCTTATTATGACATTACCCAGGACTACTACTATTAATTAATGGTTCTATTGCCTCTCTTAGAGCCCAGTGATGTTGCATAAAGGAAAAAGAATAGTATACTGTATTTCTTACAAAGCCAAAGTATGCCAAGAAATTTTAATATTCACGCTTTCTTTGAACGTAAGTGTCTCATTGATGATTCAGTAACTTGGGGCAGTCATTTCAGAATTTCACTTCCAGTGAATTTCTTTGACATACTAATAAACAGGCATAGCTTATCAGACGACCTTTGGAAAAAACAGTAAGCTAACATTCATAAAAAAGAAAGAAAAAAAGAGTGCACACGTCCTTCTTCTCTGCCTCCCCTTCCCCTCCCCATTCGCTATTAAAGCATGCGTGTTACAACGTCGTTCCAAAGTTTACTGTAGATGCCAAAAAGTGGGCACCGATCCCATGCGAGCTGGCTCAGCTATGGTCCATCATCTTGAACATATTCATTTTATCCAACTCGGTTCCAGGAGGGGGCTGTGGGGGTTTTGTTTTGGGGTTGGGTTGCCTTTTTTTTTTTTCACTTAACTTTTCTCTAATAACAGTAGATTGTATATCGGCGAGGAGATGGGAAGTCGTGACTCTGGGAACTTGCACAGTCAACGCTAAATACATGTAGGCATGGCCTAGAACGAACGTTACAATTACGGGTTAAACGAGACAAAACGCCTCATGCACAGTCAGAATATGTTCGTATTACACACAGCAGCCAGCTGGCTATAAATCCAAGAAGTAAGCTGGAAGGCTTTAGAGTTTAAATGGATGAATACAGATATAAATGGAAGAACAGTGGTTTGTTGCCATACGAATGGCTTTTAACTGAAAAGAGTGGATTGCTTTTACGAGGGTTTTCCAAAAGTGTAACCTTGTTGAGACGAAAAAAAGAATAAATATGATAGGGACAGTCTATATTTTCTATTTTGTTTCGAGACAGAGAAATCTGATTCAGCATGTCAGAACAGCTATACCAAGGCTTTACATACAGGTGTTCCCAGTGAACAGGGACACAAGTTCTTTAGTATCACCTCTGCAGTTGATGATCCACAAACAGGATTGCTCTGGTAATTTATTTCAGATTCAAATCACCATGAGCTGAGCTGTGAGAAGCCATGAACCATTTTTCTTGCCGTTATTTCCAGCTCTAAGTAATGCATTCTATAGGCTTCTCTGCTCTCTATGGATCACCGAACCCACAGCCAATGACCCTACCTGTGCACAAAGCCACCTGAGCACCCTGAGGCTGCTAAACCAACACCTTCCTGGCAAGGCACAAAGGCTGAGAGAGGCATTTCTGAGACTTTCCTCCCTTTTTCATAGAACCGTAGAATGTGTTGGGTTGGAAGGGACCTTTAAAGGTCATCTAGTCCAACCCCTTGCAGTAAGCAGGGACATCTTTAACTTTTTATTTGATAAGTAGGAGAACTAGCAGAACCTTCTGGAATATAGACCCAAGAAATATCCTAACAGGTTTTCATAAATGGAACCAACCCCAGCATCAGCTAAACTTTAAAGATATCAAGGAACTTCACATGCATGATCTATGTTCATATTAATTTATATAATATATACATGTGTGTATATATATAATCATAGAAACATAGCATACCAGGTTGGAAGGGACCTCGAAGATCGTCTGGTCCAACCTTTCTTGGCAAAAGAAAGAATAATTTTTACAAAACGTTTTTTGATGTTGAGAAGTGGCTGTAAACTCATGGTTTTGATGTACTCACTGTTGACAGAATCAGATGGAAACTGTAGGAAGACTGATAACGAGTCTGCTCCCCAAAAACCTTTCTCCTATATCTCCGAACTGACCGAATGGGAACTGAGAGGGAAAGAACAAAGATTTGCTGTTCTTTACAGTCACGCAATGAAAGTGTAGGTTAAGTACAGGAAGTATTTGCAGATTTCAGATATTTTGTGGACCTTTGTTGCTTTTCCTTGCATTCAGATCTAATCTCAGCCCCAGCACAGAGCTGGACTTTCATGTTCTGCGGTCCCTCGCTAATAGAAAACCCAACCCACTGGGACACTTAAGCCAAAGTGGGCTCAAGACATAGATTTTAACTTCAGCTTTTTGTAGGTATTTATTCATGCTAATGCATTAAGGAAAAAATGTTTCACCCAGAAGAGAAGGATTAAAATTACACTGCTGAATAAATTCATAAAACTATTTTACCTATATTCATCGTAGAACGTGCCTACAGACTGGAAAGATACAGCTATAACTTTTAGAAGAAGTTTGGACAGACAATTTGATATTCCCCATCAAATATGTCACAATCAGGTGATCTTTAAGCCCCACGGGTATAAAAACACCATGAGTTTCTTTTTTTAAAAATGTCAGATAACAAATACGTATGTATCTCCAATTCACTCATGTTACCATTAATAACGACTACAATATTTTTAGAAGGTCCTTCAAACAGAAGGGTAGTATTTTCACTACAATTTCGAACAAGCAATAAATTGTGTTTGGTTCTTTAGCTTCAATCAAGCATCAATTTTGGATTATTTGTCTGAAGTCAGAATTCTTAAAATAAGCCAGTTTTTTATAGAATCAATTTCTGGAAAAAAAAAAAACAACCAAACCCTTCACAATGAGTGTAATCAGCTATTCTAATATAACTGGCTCTGATTTGGAGGTAAGGTACATGATTATATATATAAGGAGCGCTGAATGATTAATTCAAGAGGTTTCCACCAGTACTCACGCGAACAAGCATAAACACCTCAACGTTGTTTTAATTTCTTTATGCTGCTCTATCAACCTCGGTTCTCAGAAACTTTTTGGTACTAACAGCAGTATTTCATCTTGCACGTCTTTTCCTATTATCTCTATTACCCTGACCCTTTTTCCCCCTTCCTCTCCAAATCAAATGTTTCTTTAATTCAGGAAGGCATTGCATCCTAGTTACAGTACACATCGATATTTTATTGTGCTCTTCCTGGGCATCGGTCATGTGAAACGTTGAGCACTTCCTTATCACACGGGCAAAAAAGGGCTTTGAGCATGCTCAGCCTGATGCAGGAGAAGGGCTCATGGCATGACGGGCAACTCGAATAGCAAATTTGTCAATCAGCGATATTTAGCATTGAAAATAATTCTGCATATGAATAGGAAAATATCGGGCTGTCAGACATCCAGAAGCGTTACATGCCAAAACAACGTTAGGGAAATTTCCAGCTCTCACAAGAGTGCTCAGCTCATTCTTGATGGATCATCTGCGCTTTTGGGTGCTTTCTGGAAGCACGTTCCTCTTTTTCCTTTATTGTCCTTTGTGAAGAAAACAGGAGATGAAACACTCACCAGAAAGTAGCAACACCATTAACCTCCAAGTAGCTTGGATTTTGGTAAACAGTGAGATCACTGTAAATCTTAGCTTCCGTACGTGAATTAGAGGAGAATAATGGGACTGAGCAAAAAATCATGGACTATGTTCATCAATATGTGCCTTTTATGTAAACTACATTGTTAATTGAAAACCAGCTTTCAGAGTCTCTTAAGAGGCAATCACCTTAAGATTAATCAAAGTGCTGTTTTGTTGTTGTGTTTTTAATGGGGGATGTGCTCCTTTGGAGGTTCAGGGAATTGCTCGGAGCAGAGACTGCTGCAGCCGAAGGCTTCGGGGTTCGTGTCTCAGAGCCCGTCTCTCCCACGGCAGGACAGTGCTGGCACCGATGGCTCTGCTCGCCCCGTCACCCCTTAGTGCGTGACACGCGGTTCCCTGGCTGATGTCACTGAAGAACGGCAGGAGCAGGTAGATGTGCACCAGCAGCAAACGCACCCAGCTAAAGGCAGGAAGATACTGGGACAACGGGTGCTGTTGAGGTTTGAGATGAGGGCAGGTGACAGCCTAGGACCTATCATAGAATCATAAAATTGTTTAGGTTGGAAGGAACCTTAAAGATCACCCAGTTCCAACCCCCCTGCCCTGGGCAGGGACACCTATGGATGAAGAACAGACCTGGTATTAACAGGACCTACACTCAAGCAGGACGGTGTGGTTGACACCGCTGCACAGGGTCGTACAGGGCAGTAGGAACCACGATGGCTGGGGTTGGCTCACTAACCCCAAAAGAACAGAATTTCAGTTCCCTTTTTGCAGCTGATCATCACCACGTCCCTAGTTTTCAACCCTTTCTTTTCTCTCCACTGTCTCATTCACCTATGGCTTTCCCCGTTTATTATTTCTACTAAAGCTACCTCCATGAGGTACCTGGAGCAAAGTCTTCGCGACAAATTTTGGGGTTTTTTTTCTATATGCCTCTCCTTAAAATAGTCTTTAACTTACTTGTTCAGTACCTAGCAATGACTCATTAAAAAAATAAATCTCGTAATAACAACACAGTGACAGATATCGAAGGTGAAAATTGGCAATTCTTTAGCACTCAAACAGCCTGAGAACATCTTCAAACAGCATATAGAGAAAAGGTCCGTATTTGTCTATGGATGTATTTCTTTAACATTTTTTGACCAATTTATTTCAGCAAGAACGAGCAACTTAAATTTTTCAGTGTCTTCAAGGACATTATTTCATGAATTTGTATAAAAGGCAGAAAAGTATATATAAATGTTTAAAAAGCAGCCAGGAATATGTGCAAGAGTTTTCGGGGAAATAGTGCAATTAGATTTAAAATACCAAACACTCAAATTACATCTGTCATTCGGTCTGAGTCGCTTTTGAGTTTGCACCTATGAACAATAAAAAAAAAAAGAAAAAAAGTTCTGAAGGAGACAGATTATTTCCTTTGCCCTGTTTTACCACAGAGCAGTTATTTTCTCCTTCTACCGGATCCGACAGCCATTCAAACGCGCTGGTTCTGCTGCACACTAAACTAGAAATATGATCCCTACTTGGAAACTCCTCTCCAAAATGTTTTCTTCTGTCAATTCTCAGTAACTTCATTCAATAACAAGCGTGACTATTGAACTTTTAAAGCATCAACGTTCGGTCACCTTCCTGAGTTTACATATTGCAGCTGCGGGGAAGAAAGATGCTGAAAGACTCTGATCTCTTCCCATAGTTTAGATGCTTATCGTAACCTTTTGTGATATTTAATTGGCACTGCTTTCTCCTCCTCCTTTTCCAAATGGATGATTCACAGACTCGGTCTTCCAGGAACCAACCACTTCAGCTATTCTCTGCACTTCCTTCAACTCTTCCTCAACCGCAGCCAGCCCTCTGCTTGACCCCACCTTTAATAAATGTTCAACCAAAGAGTCTCAGCTAAAATGCGTATTAAGTCTTTGGAGAAGAGAATGAGTAAACCAACACCTAAAATCTACAATTACGACAGCAAGCTTGCCAGAGCATCCCGCGGCCGCTTCTTCAAAGGCTAGAGCGAAGAAGAGTCACTGCTGAAGAAGGGGAAACTCAGATTTCTTCACTTTCTTACTGAATAATAACACACGTGTAGTCTGGTACTCCACCCTGAGTTACACACAGGATGTTAATCACAGATTAATGCAAAACCAGAGGGGTGGAGTCTACATCGAGTACTCTTGATTATAATGATCTGTTAATTTCAAGTTACAACTTGCAAAAAACTGTATCGGCAACCCAACAGTTCACTAAACAAGGAAATAACTCATCAGTCCTGCTCCACCTACCGTGCTGGGACTTCTCCCCGCAACTCTTCTGCGACGCTCCCAGATGAGCTCCCACCTTCACCACATGGACACACGAAGCCTCACTGGTGCTGAGGCCGGTTTGACCACTCGCATTCATTTAGGTTATATACCTACATTTAACTACCTTCTGGAAAATACCTCACTATATTGCTGGGCCCACATTTCTACGGACAGCCGTGAATACAGGCAACGCTAAGCTAAACTCTTTCTCAGACGCGATCCTATGAAAGAAAGAACTCAGCTTGTAAAGCATTGAAGTCCGTAAGATCTTGTTACTTGTATTAAGTATATTCCAGGTGCACATCTGAATTCCGTGAGCCTGCAAAACCTCAGCACCTCCATGAGTCCAACCCATGAGCCTACCCCGAACATCCAACCAGAAGAGAAGCAGGGCTTCGTTTTGTTACACGTGCGCCGGGTGGTCACAGGCACTGAACTTGAACAAATAAGGTTTGGGGGAAAAACAATCTCGTTTTTGCATTAGAAGTAGAAAAAGGAGGCTGAAGGAAATGCCCACCTCGCAGAAGACACAAAGCATCTTACAGAGAAAAGCAAAGAGTAGAAAGGTCAGTGATAAATTCCACTGTCTCTGCAGCAGAAACACCGGAAAAAGCTTCATATGATCTCGGATGCCGACTGAGGGTCACATCAGGGCCCAGAAGGAAGCAACAGATGACCGAGATGGCTATTTCAAAACGTCTGCCGTTCTTCTACGCTAAATTTATACTTAGATGCATAGAGTGAAAAGTGTAACTAACTTCCTGAGTTAACATCATCAGGGGAAAAAAAAGCAATAAACAAATGGAATTCTAGTGTCTGGGAGGCAACGCGAATACAGAATTTTCTGAATCAGCCACATGAATGACAAGGGCTGAAGTTACACCCGAGGAGAAGAAAAAACAGATGATCCTCAAAACAGAGAAAACCACCTTGGAATACTCGCCTGCAATTACTGTCTCTCGTTCTTCCAGCAGCACCTGCCCTCAAACCAGGGCTGGACTCAATGGTCTTAAAGGGCTTTTCCAGCCTACATGATTCCATGATTCACCCATCCAACCTGTGACATCGGAGCCCTCCCAGAATACACGCTGGTAAGGGATTATTAGACCACGTAAGGTTCAAAAAAAGCCGCCTAGCAAACAATTATCCAGGGGAATACCCCACTCTCTCAAATGATACCCTACTCATCCACATCATTCATTGCTTCCAGCCAAGACCACCGCGTTACAAACCCTCTTGGTGTAAAAAAACCCCTATTAAATACCTGCAATGCAAACGGTTTGCAAACACCTGGCCCTCACAGCAGCATGAAATACCACAGTCAGACCACGCTTCTGTACCCCTGCTCCCTCCACCAACAACTCGCTTACCACCATCCCTCGCTTACGGCGGTACCTCGCCCGCAGGGGACCTGTCTTCTATAACGGAAACAACCATTCCCAACACGACTATCCTTCAGAAAAAGCAGCACTGTTTACGGCAGAAGCTCAGAGGTTTTTTTTTAATACGTGTATATATACACACCCCTATCATGTGTGTATGCGTACATATATAAACGCGTATATGGGACATCTGAGCAGGAAACTATGGAATGATTTCTAATAGCTATTAACAACTTCCACACTTAACATTTTGAGCTCCTAATGCAAAACTCATCTATTTAACTGCTTTTTAAGGAAGAGTTTTTTAATTTCTTTTTTTTTATTATTACTTTTTTAAAATTTTTTTGCCCATTAAGGTCATTAAAAAAGCCCAGCTACTTCCCTGGTCTTGAGCAGAATTTCCTGGAGACGCGGTAAAACACCAGGATCACAGCTGCATAAAAAGAGCCCCAAGGAAAAGGTTTGCTCTCTGTTTCCTGCAGTTATTCAAGAGCTGGAAAACAACCGGGCAGTGATTCCCAAGCTTTTTAGCTCACTCCTGGTTGTGTAGCATTTCAAAGTGGCTTCAGTGCCACCACGAAGGACCTCTTGCCTAATGGCCAAGAGAGATGCAGGAAGGCTCCTACTCCCACCTCTGCTCCCTCCCAGTTATTGCTGGTTTCAGCAGCCCCTTGACCTCTCTGTCCAAAACAGCTGGTTATTTTGCCCTGTTGCCAAGACCGGTGGTACCTGATCCACTCCCGTGGCTTCCTGATTTTACTGTTGCACAACCAATGGCAACAATAAAAAAAAAAAAAATATTTTTTTTTTTTTCTCTTTTTTACAGAGCAACACATTAAAAAAATCCAGGCTTTTCCAAAAAAAAGTTTCTCCTAGGTATACTGTTTAGAAAGAGCAAGAGCAAATGCTATTTTTAAAATTCTGGGAAAGCAGTCCTTAACTGAAAATAGTTCCAGAATTATTTGCCATTCGTTATCCATTACAATTCAGAACCTGCGTCTAACTTGGAAATTTAGTACGTTTACTCTGAGTTTTATGGTATACTAAACGATTTCATTACTTTTTACAGGAAGTAATACAGAATTATTTGTAGATTCCGTAATGGAACCGGCAAGCCAATGATCTTCCATTTCTGAAGTTCCCTAGTTATCCTGAAATAATAAAAATACATCAAGACAGCAGCAAGAAAGCAAGTGGACAGTTCGCTACAGCATCTCAACAATAAACCAGCAGAACCGTGATGCTTCACCAGAATGTTCAAAACCTAAATTGAATGGCAGCATGATTGCAGCGGTTCCAGTTATGTTAATTAGGCTGAATTCATGGTTCATTGATGCTGCAATTATGCTGCAAAGAAATGCTGCAAGCATGCCGTCTCGTCCTCCTGCAGCCTGCTGAGTGTGCGGCCATTATTCTTCTTGTGGCAAAAAGACTTTCGAAAGAGAACAGACGTGGGACTCACATCTATACTTAGTCCACACGGTTTGCGAAGACACCGTCAGACGACCGCCTTTTGATACTTTCGTCTTTTTCAGATTTCATAGGAAAATCAGCTTTCCAAGCTCATCCGCCATTTTTTAAGCATGCTTAACTTTGCCAATTTGCATGCTAAGCATACAAATTATAAGCCTTATTAGCCCCGTTTCAACCGCAGGGTAAGTAAAGGAGACGAAGAGTTTTGCCCAAAGTTATGTACCTCTTCAGTGGAAAGAACCATAGAATGGTTTGGGTTGGAAGGGACCTTAAAGATCATCCAGTTCCAATCCCCTTGCCCTGGGCAGGGACACCTCCCACCAGCCCAGGTTGCTCCAAGCCCCGTCCAACCTGGCCTTGAACCCCTCCAGGGATGGGGCAGCCACAGCTTCTCTGGGCAACCTGGGCCAGGGGCTCACCGCCCTCACAGCCAAGAATTTCTTCCTCAGATCCAATCTAAGTATCTCCCACCTTCTTTTAATGACATCTCCTGATTGACCATTGTGGAAAGGAGGCACACACCGCCCAAAATGCAAACCTTCTGCCGTGAAAGTTGGTTTAAATAAGTGACAGGTTTATTTTTTAGCCTTTCTCTTCACCCAGGGCTCCAGCCTATGTACCAGGAGGAAGGAGATCTGCCGGGACTCATGCAACTGTGCAGAGGTTCTGCCTGGTTGTCAGGAACTTGGTTTCTCAGAGCTTCATTTGGCAGCAATTACATCCAACTAAATCAAACAAATAATGCCTTTGTGATATGAGAAAGCAATCAAACCATCAACGGAAAATTTAATTTTTAACCCAAAGTATACTTAAACGTATATGCTTGCAGTGGAGAAACTTCGCTATTATTTTATTTGCAACTACCTTAGTAACGAACTATTGTTAAGTGTTCAGAAAAGACGTTAAATATAACTTCAGACGCCCATACATGACGAACATTAAACTCATGCCTTTTTATCAATTTTGAAATTAGTATTTTTTTAATAAACTATAACATTGCTAGATTTAGTCTAAGAAAATTGAACCCAGTGCTTAATTCAGCAACGCCAGATTTCTAACACTACCGTTTCCTTATTCTCCAAGAAATTTTTGGTAAGTGACGCCTTTGTTGCCTGTTCCTTGGCAACAACAGGTGAAGAAAGCCTTCACAATACCGAAGGAATAAACCACGAGAGGACTAAAGTACAATACTTCACCTGATATTCACCAGTCCCTTATATTTACATGCAACAAGGGTTTCAGCGAGGCATTCTGTGAAATAGAGAGGGGAAAATGGGCATTATGCTCTCAAATATCTGAGAGAAGACCCACGATGAGCTGAATATGTTGGCCTGCAATGAGAAGGGAATACTTTAATATCGTAGCAGCTCCTTCTCTAAATGGGTAAGGCGTATTTGCTCTTCAACAGAAGTTTTCAAAGCTTTCCAGTTCTTCCTGGGTTGAGGAGGCAGGGAAGGAGGGAGATGATTTTTCAAGCGAGCAGTCAGTCTGGTGTTGTTCTTTTTTCAAGAATGGCTCTACTTTAAAAACCAGTCCCTTCAGAAAAACGCATCTTCCAATGCTCTCGTTCTCAAAGAAACATCATGTGGAATCAGGTGTCTAAACACAAGCCAGGTCGCTGCATATAACTAAGTATCCTTAGAGCCTAATTTCCAGGTACACTATTGACTTAAGCGCTTAGAAGTTCAAGTCTCATTAAAAACCAATGGTGCTTAAGCACTTACATTTTTATTTTTTTTTTAAATTTAAGCAGATCTTGAAAAAAATGTGAGACCAGCCACTTCAAAGCTGGCTCTCCGAACTCTGGGATGATTGAGTTTCCATAATACAATTAGGGTTGTAACGGAGCTGGATTGAAAGCTAGGTTCAGCTTTCAAACAATCTCCCCAAAATAGTTGCAGATGACGTGCATTTTAGCTTTCTGATCCTCAGGTGACACGAGTATGAACGGTATTAGCCAGATACGCATTAGAAAGGGAAGGCAATACTCTAACTAGAAATAACCATCTTTTCCACAGATGAATGGACATCCATAACAATTTAATCTAACGAGACATCTAGCTTACATGCCCATTTAAAAAATGATAATGGCACTTGTCTGGCAGGTTTGCTCCTCGATGCTTCATTCAATGACTATTCCAGTTCTTTTGCTTTTTTTCACTAATGTTATCACCGTTTTTTTTCCAGATTAAATCTACCAGCAGTTCTCACCCAAGCCACAGCTTCAATTAATGCCCAATTTGAGTCTTAACACAGGGAATTCATTCATTGACTGAGCTTTGGATCTGGCTTTTATAATGAGTTTTGTAACGCTCCTAAGATGAGGATCCTAAACCGGTTTGACGCTGTAACCACTCACCATATAAACTGAAATCTAAAAGCGCATCAGGAATGATAGAAACATTTAACAGGCACTAAATAATGTCAGTTTGAGACATAATTTGTACTTTACGTAAGCGCATGACAAAAAAACCTGGGTTTTGATACATAATTAGCCCAGCGGATCTGACTTGCAATCTACTCTGCCTACTTAAACTGGAGTTTAAATACAACCCAGAAAACGACGTCAACTCCACCAGACAGGAACGTATGCGTTCCAGAAGTTTTATTACTTTGACTTGAAAGCATTACCACGGACAAGAGGAAAACTAAATATTAAATACTCCATTAATGGGAAAAATTACTTCAAATCGATGAAGCATGACAAGACACAAGTAGACGGTTTCTCAATTTCTTTTTTTCCTCATGTGCGCTGAGGAGACGGTAGGGTAGTAAATGGCCCAGGTTCAAATACGGGACATAAACTAGATGACACTAGAAACGGCGTTAAGTCTTAAGAACAGCTCAAAAGTCTGGAAGAAAATTAGCAGAGCCTGCAGTCGGATTTCATTACTGACTTCACACCAACCTTTTCTTTTCTTGAAAGCAGGTAAAGCTGGTACGCTGTTAAACTCTACTAACTTCACAGAACTTAAATATTTCTTTTAAAGCACTGCTCACCAAATCTGTTCCCAAACCAAAACCAAGGGTTAGTTTATTTCCTCTCGTAAGTAAAGCAGTAAAGTAATATTGCAAAACATAAAGCGGCTATTTTATTTACAACAAAAAGATGGTCTAATGCCTAATGACTGCCTGCTGCGCACAAACTGAAAAGTTACGCAACATCATAAAACCACTTTCACCAATTCATTAGGTAGGCAAACCTCACTTTTACAACCTGATCTAACGACCTGTCGTTACTGGTACTCTTTAAGCATTCAGAGAAAGCATGAACTGGCCCACAAAGGAAGAGGCAGACTCAGAGGTGCGTTAAGAACCCAATTCCTAGAGCTCTTCTAACTGCAAATACAGTTATTATTAAGTTTAGTCTGACAAAGCGTTTGGTCCAGTCCACGTTACTGGTCAGACCATCAACATCCACCGACTTCAGCGCAGCAACCCTGACGGCGCATCTTTACCTATAACGCTCATTCTCCCTCGGCAGCACCAAGAATGATTCCTCTGTTACCTGCAGTGATTTATTGGAAAGGCTTTAAAACGTCCCGGGCTCCACAATCTAGGCTGAAGGAAGATGGTCAACGGAGGCGATTACATCTTAAAATGAGAGATC